>NW_012149519.1:1287699-1290130 GCF_000956105.1 Propithecus coquereli | reverse complement strand
GGGAGGCCAAGGCAGGAGAATCACTTGAGGCCAGGCCAGGAGTTTGACACTAGCCTGGGCAATAGCAAGACTCCATGTCTACAAAAAAATTTGTTTAAAACATTAGCAGGCATGGTGGCATGTGCTTATAGTCCTAGCTGCTCAGGAGGCTGAGGCAGGAGGGTTGCTTGAGCCCTGGAGCTCCAGGCTGCAGTGAGCTATGATCACACCACTGCACTCTAGCCCAGGCAACAGAGCAAGACCCTGTGTCAAAAAAAAAAAAAAGTGAAAAAATGAAATAAAATGTTTTGTGAAAAGGCATCTTTAGGAGGGTAAACCAAAGGTGTGGCCAAGCAACTGTTTGCTAAAGAGCTTAGTAGCCATAAAAGGGAGCCAGATGCTATTCATCAAGACAATGGGAGCATGATCCTGAAGGCACTGGAGGTCTTTGAGACAACCTCTCCCATCACAGGCCCAGAGCTCTAGAGGGGCAGGATGGTTTCAGAGGACAAGCTCAGGGCACCCCCATGGGCTTATTGTCCAGGGAAGCCTCGGGACGCCGCTCCCTGCATTCTGCGCATTCTGTGCATTCTGACACAGCATTCCTTGGCTACCTCAGCCATGGCTCAAGGTGGCCCAGGTGCAGCTCAGGCTGCCGCTCCGGAGGGTGCAAGCAGTGGGCCTTGATGACAACTATGTGGTCCTAATTCTGCAGACAAGCAGAATGTAAGAACTGTGAGGCCATGGCAGCCTCCACCTAGATTTCAAAGAATGTATCAAGCAGCCTGGAAGGCCAGGCAGATACCTTTCACAGGGATGGAGCTGCCAGAGAGTCCCCAACAGGGTAATGCCTAATGGAGCCATGGGAGTAGGGCCACCTTCAAGACCCCGGAACTATAAAGCTACCAGCATGGGGCATCAGCCCGGGAGAATTGCAGTCATGAGACTCTGTCCTGAAAGAGCTGCTGCATGGGCTGAGCCCAGTGAAACCTGGGGGCAGGGCTGCCCAAGGCCTTAGGGGCCCAGCCCCCACCCCAGTGTGTCCAGAAGGCAGATGTGGAATGGAATGGAAGACTATTCTGGAGTCTAAGATTTAATGTCTACCCTGTTGGGTTTTGGAGTTACTTGGGGCCCTTTATTCCTTTCTTCTTGCCTATTTCTCCCTTTCGGAACAGGAATGTCTATCCTATGCCCATCTCATTATTGCATTTTGGACACAAGTAACTTGTTTAATGTCATAGGTTCACAGCTGGAGAAAAATTTGCCTCAGGATGAATCATGCCTTGAATCTTACCCATATCTGATTTAGATGAGACTTTGGACTTTGGACTTTTGAGTAGGTGCTAGGATTGATGTAGGGAGTGGCCCAGTGAAGGGAGGAAAGCCCCCTAAACTCACGAAGTGGGTTCCTGCTTTCACGCAGGAAAGAATTCAAGTACAAGCCAACTGGCAACAGGAGAGTTTATTGAGACAGAGATGGACAGCAGATCCTACTCCACAGACAGAGTAGAGGTACTCTCCTGAGCAAGAGGGGACCCCTTATGGGACAATGGTAATGTTTTTAAATATGCAAAAACCCTGTTGGGAAACAGCTGGATGCAACCAGCATTGTCTTGTTGTCAGGCCATAAAGGTTAATCATAAACTGTTGTCAGTTTGGTAAGCGCAAGCAGTTTGTAAGGCATCTGGTTTAGTAATTCATCCATCTTTGATTGGTCCCTGGCTGGTGACTTGCTGGTGACTGCCTTGTTCAGAGTGGTTAGGGTCAGGTATCAGTCAAAATGGCTGCACTCAGGCTCTCTTGACCTTCCTTTTCTGCTTTATCCTACATTAGAATGAGTTAAGACTTTTGGGGTTATGGGAATGGAGTGAATGTATTTTATGTGTAAGAAGAACATGTATTTTGGGAGCCAGGGGCAGAATGCTACAGTATGAATGTGTCTGTCAAAGTTCACGTGTTGGAAGCTTAATCCCCAGTGCAGCAGTGTTGAGAGATGGGACGTTTAAAAGGTCATTAGGTTATAAGGGTTCTGCTCCCATGAATGGATTAATGCCATTTTTGTGGGAATGGGTTCCTTCTAAAAGAATGAGATTGGCTCCTTTCCCTCTCTCTTTCGCCCTGTCTCTGCCGTTCCACCATGAGATGACAGGGCAAGAAGGCCCTCACCAGATGCCGGCCACTCAATCTCAGACACCTCAGCCTCTAGAACGGTGAGAAATACATTTCTGTTCATTATAACTTACCCAGTCAGTGGTATTCCATCATAGCAGCACTGAATAACCCAGGACACATAGCAACTTCTAAACTCCTTAGCAGAAGGACTCTCTTAGAGTCCTAAGAGAGAATTCATCTTCCCCACCCTCATCCCCAGTGAAAAAGTACAGCAGTCAACTGAACTCAGAAACTAACGTCGATGATTGGTCCCTACAAGTTTATTTTTAATTCAGAAAAG
>NW_012149519.1:1280404-1283415 GCF_000956105.1 Propithecus coquereli | reverse complement strand
AGTGTATGGGTGAAGTAAAAGTCTAGATTTTTTGTAAATGGTTGAAGTTAAATTATCAGATCAAAATAGAGTGTTATAAAAAAATAGAGTGTTATAAATATAAGATATTTTATGTAAGCCTTATGGTTACCACAAAGAAAATCTTGACGTTACACAAAAGAAATAAAGAATCAAAGCATATCAACACAAAAAAATCAATGAAACACAAAGCAACACAGCAAGACAGTAAAAGAGGGACAAAAGAGCTACAAGACAGAAAATAATATAATGGCAATGGTAAATCCTTCCCTGTGAATAATTACTTTAAATGAAAATTTATTTAACTCAGCAATCAAAAAGCATAGAGCAAGGCCAGGCATGGTGGCTCATGTCTGTAATCCTAGTACTTTAGGAGGCTGAGGCAAGAGGATTGCTTGAGGCCAAGAGTTCGTGACTAACTTGAGTAAGAGCAAGACTTTGTTTCTACAAAAAATAGAAAAATCAGCTGGGCATGGTGGCATGTGCCTATAGTCCCAGCTACTCGGGAGGCTGAGGCAGTAGGATTGCTTGAGCCCAGGAGTTTGAGGTTGCTGTGAGCTAGGCTGACACCATGGCACTCTAGCCCAGGCAACAGAGTGAGACTCTGTCTCAAAAAAAAAAAAAAAAAGACTTTTTACTGTTTGAAAGACACTTAAAAGAATGAAAAGACAAACCACAGACTGTAAGATAATATTGCAGATCAGATATCTTATATCTATAATACACAAAGAACTCTCAAAATTCAAAAAGAATTAACACCGAGTGATGTTAACAAAATGACGAAATAAGAATCCTTGATCCTGCATCCTTCTATGGATGCACCCATTCAACAACAATACACAGACCAATTCCCTTTGTGAGAAGTTCAGAAAACAATGTAGAGTCTCCTACACAATGAGTGAGAGTGAAACCAGCTGCATCAAAGCTGGAAAGAAAATTTGAGGTACTATCTTGCCATAATCACTCCCTCTGGCACAGCACAACACAATCAGGAGAAAAACACTGGCTCCCAGCTTCTCTGAGGGAAGGGAAGAGATGGGACAGAATAATGCATTTAACATTCTGACTTTTTTGGAGGCTACCTGAGGAACTGTCTTCTGTCTTGTCTGAATCTGAATAACAACAGCAAAGGGCCCTAGGTTTGGAGTTGCTGAGAAAAAGGCAGCAGTTTGGACTAGCACACACACACTAACCACAGACACACAACTCCCATTTCTGGCTCACTGCAGAATGAGCAGGCAGAAATCCACATATTCCAGCTTCTTCCTAGAGAGAGAAGGAGTTGGACCATGCATCCAATGTTGCAACTTTTCACAAGCTGCCTGAGGGACTATCTTCTGTCTTGTCTGTCTCAGAGTGCTGAAGGAGTGTGACATAGTCTAGATGCCTGAGGCCTGCTCAAAACAAAGGCAGCTGTTTGGACTAGCACACAATTACTCGCCATAGTCCCTTCTCATGGCTTAGCATAGAAGGAGCAAGTGAAAACCCCCAATTCCAGCTTCTCCCTTAGGAAAGAAAGAGTTGGACCTCGTTTCCAGAGTTCCAAATTTTCAGGGGACTAGCAGTGAAACTGGCTTCTGGTTCAAAGTGCTGATAAGACCAGCATACTCTAGATGCTTAGGAGCCACTGAGAACAAAAAAAAGAGCTCAGGGCATGCTACTGCTCCAGAAGGCCCACAGTACAGCAGACAGACACCAAAGGGGGCAAGAAATCATAAACTCCTGAAATAAAAAACTGGCAAATCTCTCTGATTGGGAATTTATATGCACAAATCCAGAAAGAACACACATGAGAAGGTTTGAGGAGCCCCCGGAATTTCTGGTTGAGCTGACGGTAAGGACTTCTCCTGTCTGAGCCCAATCTGTAAAGACTGAGAAAAGTGGCTGTTGTTTTCTAATGTGCATATGCCAACAAAAAGAGTTAAGGAAAATGAACAAACAAGGAGACACAGCCCAAACAAAGAAACGAGATAAATTAACAGAAACCAACCCTAATGAAACAGAGATATAGGAAATAACTAAAAGAGAATTCAAAATAACCATCACGAAAATGCTCAACAAGTCAGAAGAAACATGCATAAACAAAGTGAGAACTTCGACAGGGATTGAAATTTCTTTCAAAGAATCAAACAGGAATTTTAGAGCTGAAGAATACAGTAACTGAACTGGAATATTCAAACTAGAGAAAACAGAAGAAAGAATCAGCAAACTTAAAGAAAGATCATTTGAAATTATCTAGTTAGAGGAGCAAAAAAGAAAAAAAGAGTGAAAAAAACCTTCAGAGACTTAAGGAACATCACCAAGTGGGAAAATTGTATGCATTATGGGAGTCTCAAAAGGAGAAGAGAGAGAAAGGACCAGAAAACTCATTCAAAGATATAATGCTGAAAACTTCCTGAATCTGGGGAAAGAAATGGGCATCCAGATCCGGGAAGCCCAAAGGACACCAATTGAGATGAACGCAAGAAAATCTACACCAAGACACATTATAATAAAACTGTCAAAAGTCAAGGAGAAAGAGAGAATTTTGAAAGCAATAAAGATAAAAAAAACTCATCACATACAAGGGGACTTTTATAAGACTATAAGCAGATTTCTTAGCAGAACCCTGGCAGGCCAGCAGGGAACTGGATGACAATATATTCAATGTGAAAAAAAGGTATATTTGGCAAAAAAAATGTATATTTTTTCAAAATTAAGGAAAGACAGACTTTCTCAAACAATGCCTGAGGAAGTTCATCACCAGTACATCTTCCTTACAAGAAATGCTCAAGAAAGTACTTCATCTTGAAATGAAATGACATTATATAGCAATCTGAGTACATAAGAAAGTATAAAACTCAGTAAGGGTAATTTTATAGTCAAATACAGAATACTGTATTACTGTAATTGTAGTGGATAAATTATTTTTAATTCTAGTATAAAAATTAAACAACAAAAGTATTAAAACTACCTATAACTAAAAAATATTTTAATGGATATACAATATAAAT
>NW_012149519.1:1274159-1278912 GCF_000956105.1 Propithecus coquereli | reverse complement strand
TAAGGAAAAGCTTTGTGACATTGGGTTTGGCAATGATTTTTTTTTTTTTTTGTATATGGCTTTAATAGCACAGGCAACAAAAGTAAAAACAGACAAATGGGACTACATCAAACTTAAAAACTTCTGCATGTGAAAGGAAACAATCAACAGAATGAAAAGGCAATCTACAAAATGGGAGAAAATAATTGAAAATCATTTATCTGATAAGGAGTTAATATCCAAAATTTATAAAAAACACCCACAACTTAACAACAACAAAAAACACAAGTAACTCAATTGCTGTGGTCTGAATGTATGCATCTCCCCCAAATTTATATGTTGGAATCCTATCTCCTAAGATGATGGTATTGGGAGGTGCAGCCTTTGAGAGGTAATCAGGTCATAAGGGCAGAGTTCTTATGAAAGGAATTAGTGTTTTTATAAAAGAAATTCAAGAGAATTACTTCCTTTGTTCTGCCACATGAGGACACATTGAAAAGACAGCTGTCCACAAACTAGTAAGCAGGCCATTCCCAGACAGGAAATTTTCTGGCACCTTGATCTTGGACTTCACAGTCTCCAGAACTGTGAGAAATAAACATCTGTTGTTCATAAACCACTAGGCTTATGGTATTTTGTTATAGCAACCCTAATGGACTAAGATACCAATTAAAAAATGGGTAAGGATATTTCTCCAAAGAAGACACACAAGTGGCCAAAAAGCATATTAAAAAATGCTCAATATTATTAATAATAAGAGTAATACAAATTAAAACCACAATAAGATATTACTTCACATCCATTAGGATGTCCATTGTAAAACATACACACCCCCCAAAATAACAAGTGTTGCAATATTGAAGGAGAAAAACAAAATTGGAGCACTGACATTACATGATTTCAAGACTTAATTTAAAGCTACAGTACTCAAGACAGTGTAGTTTTAGTGAAAGCATAGACAAATACATCCATGGAACATCATAGAGAGCCCTGAAATAGACCCACATAAATGCAATTGACCCTTAAACAACATGGGTTTGAACTTCACGGGTCCACTTATACATGGACTTTCTTCCACCTCTGCCACCCTGAGACAGCAAGCCCAACCCCTCCTCTTCCCCCACTTCCTCCTCTTCCTCCTCCTCCTTGTGCTACTCAACATGAAGACAGTGAGGATGAAAACTTTTAGATGATCCACTTTCAATTAATAGTAAATACATTTTATCTTCCTTATGATTTTCTTAATAACCTTTTATCTAGTTTATTTATTATAATAATATAGTATATAATGCATATAATATACACAGTATGTTAATTGACTATTTTATCAGTAAGACTTCTGGTCAACATTAGGCTATTAGTAGTTAAGTTTTCAAGGAGTCAAAAGTTATATGTGGATAACTGTACGGTGGGTCAACACCTGTAACCCCCACACCATTCAAATGTTTACTGTGTAGTCAACTGATCTTTAATACAGAAGCAAAGACAATACAGTGGAGCAAAGACAGTCTTTCAAAAAATGGTGCTGAAACACCTGAATATTCATTCACATGCAAAATAATGAATCTAGACACAGACTTTATATCCTTTATAAAAATTAACTCAAAATGAATCTAGACCTAAATGTAAAATGCAAAACTATAAAACTCCTAGAAGATAATATAAGAAAAACATAGATGACCTTGGGGGTACAAAAATAACTTTGATATATCCATATAATGGAATATTACTCAGCAATTAAAAAGGAACAACATGGATGGATCTCAAAGTAATTATGGTAAATGAAAGTAGCCAGACAAAAGAAATACATAATGTATGATTTATAATTTACATAAAATTCTAGAAAATGCAAATTGCAGTGATAGAAAGCAGATTAGTGATTCAGGATGGAGAAGTAGGCAGTGGTGGGAGGAAGAGATGACCAAGGGAAATTGGGAAATTTTTGAGGGGGATAGATTCTTGATTGTGATAATGGTTTCATGTGCACATACATATGTTAAAACACATCAAATTGTTCCCTTTAAATATGTGCAGTTTATTGTATGCCGATTATACCTTGGCAATGTCATTTAAAAAACAAAGCAAAAATGACCCAACAGTGATCTAATCATCAAGTCAGAATATGGAAACTCTATAGGACTGCTGTCTTCAACAAATAAATAATAAGGAAAAATAAAGAGGAAAGGGAAGTGCCAGATAGATTAAAAGCAACTTAGGATATATACTGATGAAATGCAATATCTGGACTCTGTTTCGATTCTGATACAAAGTAAAACCAAAAGAAAAAAATCTATTAGATAATTGGGGAAATTTGGAAACTGGGTAGTTGGTGATAATAAGAAATTGTCGATTTTGTACATATGATAATGGTATTGTTATAGTTTTAGAAAAGAGTCTCTATCATTTAGAAGGAAGAGGATATGGGATTTATTAATAGATGCATATTAGCCAAGTTATTGCAACTGGTGATGGGTACATGTGCTTTTATTCCAATCTTGTTTAGGATGAACATTTTCCATAATAAAAAAAGTTTTAAGAATTGTATCTAAAGCCAGGTGCAGCGGTTCATGCCTGTAGTTCCAGCTACTCAGGAGGCTGAGGTGGGAGGATCATTTGAGCCCTGGAGTTCAAGGCTGCAGTGTGCTGTGATCATGCCTGTGAGTAGCCACTGCACTCTCATCTGGGCTCTGTAGCACTCTCATCTGGGCTCTGTAGCAAGACTCTATCACTCAAAAAAAAGAAAAAACAAAGAATCGTATCTAAATTTAAAAATAATAAACTGTATTTTAGATATGTAAACTATATTTTCCACTGTAGTATATTTCAGTTTGTATATTGGGATACAATATAGTCACACTAAATTAAAACTGAAAAGATGTTTTTCTAAGATTAGATTTAATATAAAGATTATTAATACATAGCTTGAATGCTTAAAAAGAATTGTGTCATGAAGTATGATTTGCTCTCAGAAATAGTCTTGTAATATTTATGTGCAAAACTTTTACAGAAATTGAGACTAGAAAGCCCTTTTTAAAAAAAAATAAAGGTAACATTTATTGAGTGCTTAGCACATACCAGGTTGCCTTAAAATTCTATGATGTTAGGTATGATTATAGGTTCTTTGGATGGCTGGAACAGCACAATGACATTCAGATAGACAAAAAGCAGACCTTTTTGTTATGCACAGCTCCAAACTAGAGGAGGCTGCCATGCAAGGCCACACGGCAGGTTGCATCTGGGGCGAGGGTAACAGCAAGCTAGGGTTGTATAATAGGAGTAATTTATGTATGGCAAGCAGGGTGGGGTTAGCTAGGTTTCGTGGCTTTCTGGGATTGGTGTTTTGAATAATTGCACAGGTCCAAGGAAGAAGAGGCCATCCCTGGGTGGTAGGTATGGGGGTGCCTCTGGCAGCTAAATATTGGATATTGTAACCCAAGGGTATTAGAACCAGAACCTGGACCTGATAAGGGAAGTAGTGGGGGTGGGGAGAGGGGGTTTAACAAACTGCCCAGGAAGGGGAATTGAGAGTTTTTAGCCACAAATTCAAAATTAGGTCAAAACAGCACTTGAGAAATATTATATTTCACAGGTATTATTCAAATCACTTGACTCTATTAGTTCATGTTATTTATTAATATAAAACACCTATCAAGTAGATATTATCATTATTATTATCATTCTACAGAAGAGGGAACAGAGGCACAGAGATATTAACATAAAGTCACTTGCCTAGTTAGTGGCAAAGTGAAGATTTGAAATCATATGATTTGGTTCTAAAAACCACATACCTTAACCACTATGTTTCACTGATCACAATGAAAGAGGCAAGGAGGGAAGTAAAAATAAGTGATATCCTGGTAGGCCATCAAATCCTAGTGTCAACAATGGGTGTTGCACGGCCAGTGTGATGGCAAAACTCCCTGTCATTCTCTTAGGGGTACCAGAATTCCTCATGTGCAGGTAGTGACGTTGAGAGGAGGAATCAGGAACCTGTGTTGGAGATTAGAGAGCGAGCTTACTGCTTTGACTTATTGTTTGTGTGGAAACACTTAGTGGACTCTCTTTTTTGGAGGGTGGGGCATCTAAAGTCATTTCCGTAGTGGAGCCATTGCCTTCCCATCATTCATGTTGCCAGATGACCCACCTTAGCTGGAAGTTAACTATGTACAACCCAGGTAACCCCACTGTTCCACACTACTGTGGGGGGAAAATGAAACTCACTTTAGACTTACCCTGATTTCAAGGAATTTAAGGAGAGGACACAAGCCTAAAACACACATGAAATAGATAACTAAGGACCAATGCAGGTGGTTTAAGTAATAAATGCAATAAATGTAATTCAGGACAGGGAAACGTTAGCGTGGATTAAAGCCACTTGAGGGAGGACTCACAGGACATGTACTTGTGTGGTACTTAGGATTACTCTGCCTAGTATTGTAGTAATTTGTATGCTTACCCAAATCCCACTACCAGATAGTGAGTTCTTCCTCCAGGGCAGTAGATGCAAGCTTTCCAACTGGGGATCATTACAGTATCTAGCAGAGTGACTAATTTTTTGATTAGGCCCTCAAAAGAGCTTGTTGAATATATCTGACTTGGATCCAGAGCTGATCCTTGAGCAACAGTTTGGCTGGGAGAGGAATCGAGGAAGAGGATAAGCTGGGGAAATGATCTCATCAAAAATAGAAAGAACCAGGCCGGGCGCGGTGGCTCACGCCTGTAATCCCAGCTCTCTAGGAGGCCGAGGCAGGCGGATTGTTTGAGCTCAGGAGTT
>NW_012149519.1:1271540-1272722 GCF_000956105.1 Propithecus coquereli | reverse complement strand
TAGGATTACAGGTGTGAGCCACCATGCCCGGCCCACATTTTATCTTCGATAGTGTCAGTGCAATTCAGCCTTCCCTGTGGTTTTTACTTAGTAGAAACCCTACGGATGTGGAAAGTTTGGTTCTCTTCCCCACCCCATGGCCCATGTCATGTGGCATCAGAGCAATGCTTTAATGACCCTTCACATCACAAATTCCTTCTTGAAATCTGCCTCTTCTGCCTCTGCCTGAAGCCCTTTTCAATTTCAGGAGCTCGAGGTGAGTTAAGAAGGCAGGTAGGTTATGGGAGAGACACCATGCTTTTCTTCCTATCCCCTCTTCCCTCTCCCCACACATCCTGCTTTCCCCCCAGTGCCCACACACAAGCCTACTTCCCCAGTTTGCTTCCTCAGTGCAAATCGACTCAGGCAGATGGACACATGTAGACTCATGCATTCATCAGACACACCCAAACGTGAATCCTGGTTTAGCTCTGCCAAAGATCTCACACTTAGCTAAGCATCTAGGATCATTCCCTGGAAGATGAACAATAAGAGGATGGGCTTCATGACTATTATTAATACATTGCCCCTTAGTCATTTGTTTTTCATAGCCAATTTTTAAAAACATGTTTCATTATCCAATAGGAGTTGTCAGGATGTAGGAAATCATTGCTCAATTTATTTGGCAAGGAAAATGGCCACTTTGGTTTTTGTGTAACTTTGCTACTGTTATGTAATTATTGTTGACAGTAGTGTTCCAACCAAGTTACTTGGTAGCACGTGCTGTACAGAAAAGCACTTGCAAGTGCTTTATGTGGCCATCAGCCACAGCAAGGAATTAATCTGAGCTGTGTTATGAGCAAGGTAGCTTGAGAAATGCACAAGGCACAACAGAAGCAGAATTAAAAAACAGCCCTACTGATGGAAGCTCTGAGCAGCAAGCTGTCCCCAAGGTCGCAGAATCCACGTGATAATAACAAGCCAACTTGATTCCTGAAGCTGGGGTCCTGCATTTACTAAATTGAATGAAACATTCTCCTTTAAATTTTTACATTATGACTTCCCTATTCTTCAGGTCTTAATTTGACTTGACAGCTGAAGTGTATCATACTAATTCTTTCAAAAATTATTCTTAGAATTTTTATTTTCTGAGTCCTTGAAAATGTGTTACTTTCACAGATGAACTAAAATTAACTTAGTATA
>NW_012149519.1:1269716-1271490 GCF_000956105.1 Propithecus coquereli | reverse complement strand
CCTGCATTTACTAAATTGAATGAAACATTCTCCTTTAAATTTTTACATTATGACTTCCCTATTCTTCAGGTTTTAATTTGACTTGACAGCTGAAGTGTATCAAACTAATTCTTTCAAAAATTATTCTTAGAATTTTTATTTTCTGAGTCCTTGAAAATGTGTTACTTTCACAGATGAACTAAAATTAACTTAGTATAAAATTTCTTGATCATATCCTTTTCCCTCAAAAAGTCTGTAGATAGTGCTCCATTGTCTTTCAGCATTTCACATTGCAGAGAAGTCAAAGTCAGTCTGATTATTAATACTTTGCAGGTAACATTTCCCCTTATCTCCCTCCACTGGAATGTTCACAGTATATTTTTTTGGAGGTGCCAACTCCAAACCTACTATTTTCTTCATAGCTGATATGCAATTACCCCAAGGGAGAGGCCCACCTTTGTTGAGAGAAAGCTTTCAAAAGTCCACAGAATGAAAGTTTAGCACCCAGGGCCAAGTAGGCTGATGGATCTAGGCTTGAGAGGCGCTATGATAAGAGAAGGAACATGCTGACTGCTGAGAGGGACAGGGAAGAAGTGCCTGCAGCTTAGGCACCATCAGAGCTTAGAAGGGAAGAGTCTCCATGTTGAGAAAGCCAGCCAGGAAACCAATGAACAAATATTTATTTAAAACCACCCTCCTTAAGTAAAAGAAAAAAAAATGTTTGCTGAAAGACTTAGAGTTTTGTTTGTTTGTTTGTTTGTTTTTGGCTACCTTTATTTTACTGCTTTCCAGCCATACATACATTTATTTTTACCAATCCATTGGAAAGTAAGCTGCAGAAATCATGACACCTCACTACAGCATGTGTGTTTCACAAAATTGAGGACATCCTTCTGCATAGCCACAATACTATTTTCACACCCCCCAAATTTAAAGAATATATAATGCCATCTTGTATACAGTCCTTATTTACTCAGATAACTCCAAATATTCCCCCCAAAAAATATCTTTTATAAATATTCCACCACAAACACACACACACACCCTACTCAGGATCCAATTAAATATCACACATTGCATTTGGTTGTCACATCTCTTTAGTTGACTTTAAGTTACAGGAGTACTTCCTTCATGGTTTTATGGCAGAGGTTGGGGGGGTGTTGGGGTGTCCATTAAGTAACCGATATTTTTAAAAAGAATGTAGGCCAGTTGTCTTATAGAATGTCCCACAGTCTGGATTTGCCAGATTCAGGAACATCTGCATAATTTATGAGGTCTAATGTAAAATAAAAATGCAGAACACTTTGTTCAAAAATTACTAAGAATTTCAAGATGGTGGCAGCAGAACATTAAACCAAGCCTATGTCCCTTCAAAGCACGAGGCCCTGTTCAACTGAACATGTCATATACGTACCCATGAGTTGGCTCTAGCCAGATTTTATCCTCATGATTTGTTTTAGGTTAAGTATTTTTGCTGAGACTACCACACAGGTGATATTGTGCTCCTCCCATCACAATTATATCAGGAGAAATACTTAGATTTGTTTTTTCAGCCCAGGAAAGTTTTCCTGCAGTGTTTTGATCAGTGCTTGTATGCTAATCACCTTGATTTTATCTTCAGGAACATATATCGTTCTTAAATTGAATTCTATTGTTACCAAAAGTTTGGCACTTGTCCCCAATGCCGCATCAAAAGAACAAGGACAAGTGGTTTGAAGAGAAGGGAAGAAGTTTATTAATTTGAGAGCAAATAAGGAAGATGGCAGACTTCCATCTCAAAGTACCAACAAAAAAG
>NW_012149519.1:1254154-1268706 GCF_000956105.1 Propithecus coquereli | reverse complement strand
TGTGTTTCTCAGCAAAGAGAGTATTCAAATTTCTGCTCCTTAGAACTCCCTTCTCAGATTACAATTGTACAGAAGATTGATGTGCACAGTTTCTAACTCAATTGACTGTATCCAGGAGATGTTCATCTAGACTGAAATGTGAACTTTTTCAGGAGTTTTGACCCTGGATTCTATTTAAATGTTAATTTATAGCCACTTTCCAAGAATTAACTGCCTAAGATTTTTCTTCTTAATGTCTTCATTAATCAGTAGCAGCCAGATTTATCAAATATTTATCAACTACTTTTCTTTTATTCATTGTTATACCACCACCATTAAGGCTTAAATATTTTCTTATAACCTGAAAGAAGACCTGTGGACATTTAATACAAGAATATTTTGCATCTACAAAGTTCAATACCACTAAGAAAAGGTTGTGTCTTGCTAACTGTTTTTATTTGGCATTTGTACTTCTTTCTGTAAAATGAAGAGAAGATATAAGAGAATAATAAGAGTGGGAGAAGAAAAGTAAATAGAGGAAGTCAGTGGCAGCTGTTCAAGGATGTAGACACCCAACTTAGGAAAGAGCTGGAGAAAGAGGATCAGGGAAATTATGAAAAAAGAACAGTCATGTACAAATGATATCCTTTAAGCAATGCAGTAAGTGCTCTTGGTCCTAAAAGTATTCAGGAATGCCTTTTTCAGCCTCTTTGGATGTAAGGATAGAAAAAAGGATGCCTACCAGTAGGATAAAAGGTTCATGACTTTGCAGTCTGTAGAAAAATAATAGCAATAAACTATGTAATCAGTATTCAACTTGTACAGAAACTTCCTTCTTAACCTCTACCTCTGCTGCTATAGTCAATCCATTCTTGATTCATATGTCACCTCTAATACTACAGTCCTAAAGCCAAGATATGCTAACAGACTTACAATCATTGGCCAGTGGCAACTCCTCCTTTGTGTACCCAATTTACAAGTCACCCACAGGCTGGAAATTACAACAGATGGAAACATACATAAAGGGCAGGCAAGTGGGTAGAAGGGAGGATGGGTGGACAGTATAGACTGTGTTATCAGTGGTCAAGACGAGCTCCACTGGCATCAGGCATCGGCCCAGGATTTCTGAGGAATATTCATCCTTTCTTTGGTTCTGCAGTAATTTAGTCTCAGTATTCTGATCCTCATGGACCAAATGGTAGAGTTAACTACCAACACAACCTGCACACAATAATGGAGGAAAAGTAAAGGAAAATCAATTGTAGAGGTAAACGTACACAAGAATAGCTAGATGTAGTCTAAAATATTACCCTACACATTTTCTTCTGCGAAATTCTTGTTTAACCTGGTAAATCTTCTGCCACTAGATTTATTCCAAGAGGCTAAGGCTTATTGCTCAAGGGAGAAGAAAACAAAAATATTGGAAGATCAAAAGTAAAATTTGTTGGTTTTTGAGGTCTTGTGTATATAGAGATAATAGTCTTCAAGCCCATTAAAAGATCTATGCATCTGAGAGGAAAAAAAGGTTTTGAAATATTCTAAACTTGGCTTGGAAGATGGAAAGACAGACTGAAATAAAAGCGCATGCAGTATACCGGAGAACAATAAATTGGAATAAGAATGTATGCTCACGTTGAATTAGTTCCCATCCACAGAAATAAAAAGTTTGAAGAGCTGAATAAGAGAAATACATAATGGGTCCATGCGAATGGCCCAGGATCATTCTTCTTTTGGGGGTGGAGTCACCTACTTGATGGGTGGGGCCGGGTGCGGAAATGTTTGCTAATAGAAATTCACAGAGAATTATGAGAGTAGAGATTGTGTTTATTTTTTTTCTCCTTTTTTATTTTTCCTTTTCTTTCATCTTTTCTTATTTTTTATTTTTTTTACTTTTAAATTAAAAATCTTTATGGGCACCGCAAGGGGCCACGCAGACCCCACACCCGCACGCCGATGGGGAGCGCAACAGGTCAGGGGACCGGTGCCCCCGCACCCCGCCCCCGGAGGCTCGACACCCCAAGGGCGAGCGAGGGCTGCCGCGCGGAGTCAAGAGCACCACGGATCCCGCCGGCACCTGAGTTGTCGAGTAGCAATAACTGGGGGAGACTTTCGGGCGGACGAACCCACGGCAGGCTCGCTAGATCGGACTGTCTTTTACGCCCCTACTGCCAGTCCCCCAGGGCTCAGAGGGGTCTGAGAATGAGCCAACCGACCCGATAGAATCTAATTTAGGATGAAGAGGTTGCCAAGTGTGTCAGAAACAGCTGGCTGCCTACCAAAAATGTGCGTTCTTATTTCCGTGCTGAGAGGTGACATCCCAAAGAGAGGCTGCATTGCCCAGCCTTGTTGGCAGGGAGGTATGGCAGTATGTCTAGCCCTTGCCCATGGAAGGTGAGAAAGCAGAAGTGAATGCTTTTCCCAAACCCTTTTCCCTTCCTATGGCCAGAAGAAAAGACTCCAAGGCTGTAGGGTCATGGTTCCTGCATGCAGTTCTGCAACCACAGTGAATTCCCAGAGGGTGCCTAAGGATATAGTAAATATTCCCGAGAAACTGTAATAGCAGAACACACCGTAATGAACCAAAGGGGAATCTTTGGGACACTTCATATTTTTTAGGGAAAAGCAGTACTGTCTGTAGAGCTGAGGTCCCAAATCCCCAGACCGAAGTCTGCAACCTGTTAGGGACCAGGCCACAGAGCTCTGCTGCTCCCCCCACCTGCACCATCCTTGGAAAAAAATTTCTTCCATGAAACTTAGGAAGAGGGACATGGAGGGGGGAGACAGCAGGAGGTGAGCGGCAGGTGAGGGAGCGAAGCTTCATCCTCATCTGTATTTTCATCTGTATTTACAGCCGCTCCCGCTCCCCCTTGCTTACTTGCATCACCGCCTGAGCTCCGCCTACCCCCCATGAAACCAGTCCCTGGTGCCAAAAAGGTTGGGGACCGCTGCAGAACACTGAGCAAATGACTACTATTAAATCCTTTGGCCCTGGCTACTTAATATAAAGAGCTGTTAGATATTTCTTTTGGTCTGCAGCCTAAAAAATATATTATTGAGACTCCAAAAGCACTATAAACCAAGAACGTGTGGGAGCCTTGGCCTTAGGGAATGGTGGAACCACAGGTGAAGGGTTGTGGGTTCCTAAATTTCTACATGAAGGAAAGGTACTTACCAATTAAGAACTCCTACGTTGGACTGGTATTTGAGCTGGAAATAGACTTTTGTTGCATTATTCAGTTGAACTTTTAAAGTTTATTTGTCATCACAGCTAGCATGACACTAACTAATACATAAGAGTATATGGGAGTCTAAACCTGAGGTCAAGCTAGAGCTGCAGGTATCAACAGCAGAGTCCTGCACACCACCATTCCTGCAGACCATATGAGACAAAACTCCGTCTTAGTGGAGGCCACTAAGCTAAAAGCATGGCTCATAGAGTAGATGTCTCTTACCCACTACCAGGTCAATATATAAGCCTCCCGAAACTAAGATCAACCTCAAGGAAAAGGGGAAGGATATGGAGAAGGTAAAGAATGCTAAGGATTTGGCACAAATGAGATTGAGTAACCTTAACTTTGGCATTTAAAAATTTTTACCCTCAGTGGATAAGTGTTTGAATGCTAAGTTGATTATGCTTTTTTTGAAAAGAAACAGATTTACATTTTGCATATTTCATTCTGGAACTGTAAAATTTTCAATCCACCACATATGTTACAGCAAGGAAAGAAATATAGTGGCCGAAAGAGATGTCCCTGTTCCTGCAAGTGGTCACTGGCCACAGATGACATCTATGACTTCTCTTCTCCACTTTTTTCCCATGTTCCCCTTGCTTTGGGCCAGCATCTCAGCTGGTTGGGATTCTTTGCCCGTTGGAAAGAAGAGCCTGAATCCTGGCGGTGCTGCCTTGGTGAGGTTACAGCACTTTCACGAACCATTCCCCTAGAACATGGTGATACAAAGAACTCTCCTGAGTTCCTTCTACTGCTCCCTGCTCCTGCTATGTAAGAGTGCTGTTTCCTTGTGACAGGCTAAATTGCTCTAACCAACACTATGATCCTATTCTTGCCTATTTTTTTAGAGAAGCTCAAAAAAGACTAGGTAGCACTTTCAAATTTCAATAAAACTACTATACTGTGTCTCCTGGTGGAAACATTTCTCCATCCACGCTCACTAAAACCTCTCAAACCAGTGAAGTCCAGATTCATGAAAAGTTGGCACAAGGAATAGGATAATAGAGTAGCCCCAAAACACACATATCCATGACAGAAGTGATGAGAACATTTCACAGCCAACATCTTCTTTAGTCCTCCCCAGCTCAGCTTTAGCATGAATGCATTTTTCTGTTCATTTCCTTCCCAGATAGGTAAAACCTGCACAACTGAAAGAACGCAAGATTTATCATCCTCCCATTCAGTAGTTCTCAGCTGGGGGCAATTTGCCCCCCACCCCCAGGGAAGCATTTGACAATGTCTGCAGACATTGTCGATGGTCACAACCAGTGGGTGGCAGGTGCTGCTGGCATCCAGAGGACAAAGACTAGGGGATACACAGGACAACCCGCCACAACAAAGGATTATTTGGCCCAAAATTTCAATAGTGCTGAAGCTGAGAAACCCTGATCCAATTCATTTGTTTATATGTGTAGTTTGCTCCCCCTGCTAGACTGTGAGTTCTGTAAGGGAAGGGACTCTGTCTTGTTCACTGCTCTGCGCCTGGGACACGTTAGTCAACAAATATTTGATGATGACTAAATAATAGATGAATGAGTGCCTCGTAGTTCACATCAGGCATTTTTATATACATTACTTCATCAGGACACTTGGTGCCTTGACTTGGAAGGGTTAGCAAGGCGAAGGGGGCTGGTAGAGTGCAGCATGACTGAAATATCCAGGGTGGCACAACTTCCTCGAATATCCTGATGTGGTTCTCTTCCCCTGGAGACAAAACCAAAATGTCATAATTTTCCTTCATTTTGATTTTCTAACTTGAAGGAATAATGTGCCACTTTTACGATGTCCTCAGTTCCTTCATTTATGAAATGAATGGCACCAAACAAAACTGTGGTTTGTATTTCGCAATTTGCACAGAGATTCGATGTACTTTTCATTGTTCTGCATCTTTTTTAACGACTACAAATGCATTTCCTCTCTAGGAAAGATGCCCCTTGTTCTCTCCTCCCATCGCTCCTTGACACCTCAGTTAAGCTTAGAAGAAAGGCCAGGAAGAGCGAGGTGCCCAGGCCTCTTCCGTCCTACCCCCCATCCCCCGCAACAGTACCTTAAGCATAGCTCTGTTAAGGCACTAATGGCAACGTCTATGCACCTGGTAATCCACACGGCTTTGTCCTTCCTTACCTGTGGTAGGACACACTCTTAATATCCCTGGTACCTGGAGCACAAGATGGGCTCAGTCAATGCCTATTGAATGAATAAAATGCCTTTCACCTACTTCACAATGTCACCTAGGGCACCCTTTGCCAACTTCACAATGTCACCAGAGGCGTCATTTTTGCCTGCTTCACAATGCCACTTTCAACTGACCCTACACAGAAATGGGGACTTCGCAGGGACTTAGGGGTGTATCTACTTTCAGCCCTGTCTGAATCACTCTTCAGTGGCGGCTCCAGCCAATGAATGAAGAGAGGCAAAGACCCAAAAGTCTTGAGCTGCAACAGATGGACTTGGGTTAAACAGCCGGGGATGGAGGGGCAGTAATCACCATCCCCGAGCGACAGCAAGACCTCCCCGACTCGGAGCTGCGTGTAGACAGGGGCATGCATTTCACCATTGCTCTGGGTGCCTCATCCGCCGCGACCAAGGCCTGGCCGACCCTGGAGGCAGAGGCTAATGGTGTTGATGTGAACTGATTCGATTCGCTCAAGCCTTTGCCGGCAAAACTGCCCAAGGAGTCTACAGAAAGCTGCCGGCAGTCTCTCTGCATTTCCCAGAAGTGCAGCTGGGGAACTTTCCCAGCCCGGCCCACAGGTTGCTAAAGGGTCAGACCGAAAGGACCCGCCTTTCCCAGACTGGGGCCCGGTAGGAGGAAGGTTGTTCCCAAGGCCACGTGAAGCTTCCTCGCCCCTAAAGGCCCCACACGGGCAGGGCTAATGAGAGAGGAAATTTAAGGACGCCCCAATCTCTGAGACGCGGAGCCCCGCTGCCGCCCCAAGAGCCGCTCTTGCAACAGCTGCCACCCCCGGCCACAGCGGCCGCCTTGTCCAGCCGAGCGGAGGACGCGGCCGCGGAGCGATGGCCCGCCGCACCCCGGGCAGGCGCCTCGGGCTGCCGCCGCTGCCGCCGCCGCTGCTGCTGCTCCTGCTGCCGCCGCCGCTGCTGTTGGCCGCCGCGGCGCAGATGAACCCGGCAGGTGAGCAGCGCGCGCGCGGCCGCCGGGGTGGGGGGCGCTGGGGAGGGGCCCTGGGCACCGCCCGCGCCCCGCTGCGCGCGCTCCCGCCCCAACCCCGAGCCTGGCCAAGTTAACTTCCAGCGGGTGTCTTCTTTCTGGGTGGACGCCAAGCAACGCGCTTCTGCCGGGAGACTGGCCCAGTCTGGCACCAGCCCCGCGGTAGCGCAGCGGTGGCACTGGAGAAGGGCACGGGGTGTGCCGCGAACGTCAAAAGTTTTGGCCAGAGTTCTTGGCCAGCAAATCAGTTCACTTCTGCACCAACTCTTGGCCCACAAAGCTTCGGCTGGTCCTAAAAGCTCCAGCCAAAGGACATCTAAATATATTCATCTAGATCATTGGGAGGTATGATTCCCGGCTACCAATTGTTTTGTTTTTTTAAAAACTGACGATGACTTAAAATAATGATTGCAACTTGGTATTGTCAGCTCGGTATGTGCCAGGTAGTGTGCCGCAGGGGTTTATGTGTTTGGATAAAATGCTCACTATAATCCTAAACAGAATTGTAATCCTCATTCTACAGATGAGAACATTTAGATTAGGAAGAAGTCAGTAATTTGCATAAAGATAAAACAGTAAGTGAAGACCGAGCTGGGATGCCAGAGGGCGTTTGCTTAACCACTTTCCTCTTGGAAAAACAGGTTTTATTCCTGCAGGTATTGATGCAAAGGTACACCCTATGCAAAAAAAAAAAAAAAGTCACTTCCATTCCCAATGAGTAAAGCCAAGATTGTGAACTATAGGGACTTAAAAGACTTTAAAAGTAACAAGAGAGGATTAATTTTGTTTTATTTCTTAATCCCTTTTCTCTGCTGACCTTGTGCAAGAATAGGGTGGGGTTTGGGAAAGGTGCTCCTTCTCAAATGTGTGTACAGATTCTTGTTACACCACCTTTCATCAGCAAGTATCTGCAATCACCAGATTTCAAGATCTTTTCTTTCCGAAATGCCCAGTTATCAGTCTGCAATCTTAAATCCTTCCAGTCTGTGCAAGCCCGGGGGATCAGATGCCCCTACAGGCTCCTGACTCTCTACTTGTTGCACATTCTCTTCTTTGCCTGAACTATGGAGGAGGCCTTGGTACCTATCTTTGGTCCAGGGAGACTGCTCATTCAGACGTACCTGGGGAAGAACGAGAGGGTCCAGGAAATGCAAATGGCTTTTGTGTCTGGAACTCTAGTGGAAATCTTCCTTCTTTTTCTGTTCTTTTGGACTATTGAGATTACTTTAAATGGGGTGGAGATATTGTTTTTCCAAAGAATTGCTTATTCAAGAAGATATCGCCTTGTAAGAAACTGCATCTTAAACTGAATTCCCTAAATGGGAAGCTGACTCTATACCTGCAGGGTCTGGAGCCGAGGCAGAAAGTGAGAACATTTCTGATGCAAAGCAATCCCGACAGCGCCACATCCACCAATCTGGAAAAGCTTCTTATCATAGGAGTGAAGGATGTCTGGTGATGCCACATTGACTATTCCAAACAGATGTGATTTCTGTTTCCTTTGTTCCACCCTTATTAATATGTTTTCTGTGGCAGCTTTTTGGATCTTTGTCTTAACCTTCTACTAGACTCCTGACAATTTGAGAGTAGAAAACATGGACTTTGCTACCTCTTGCTTGTCATGTGTTCTCTGAACTACCCAGCTCAGTACTTTGAACTTAAAAGGGATTCAATAAATAATAAAGGGATTGCATTTTCATCCTCTTGGAATGAATTTTATATCCTACCAATATGCATCTATGTATCCAAAAACAACTTCTTTAGTTTTTTAAAAAAGGTTTCTTATCACCATAATACTGTAGATGCATACGACTTCTTTAATTTTTAAAGGTTGCTTTGTATAATAGTTTCATCTTTCCAGAAATTGGCAAATAATTGCACATTCTTCCTCGCCGTATCTTTCAAGCTATTATAAACTTCAGACATATAATGGTGTTACCTTTATCTCTCCAGACTGAAAAGATATTTGTTTTTTGGAGTCCTTGTGTAATTTTTTCTAAGTTGTATGTATAGCGAAGTCAGGTTGTCACCAGGGAAAGAAATGAATTGGCTGCCGAGAGCCTTATAAGGCGGCATGTACCTTGGTAAAACTGGTTCAAAATCTGCCCTCAGTCTTGCAGGGCTAGGCTTTAGAAATTCAGTCTTTCTGGTTCCCCAGATCTGATCAGTTCCAAGGAAGCTGTTTCATCCTGATACACACCCACGTCTATTCACCAGACTTACTGTTAATTTTTAGTTAGAAATATAACTGTCAGGCAGACTGGGTATTTGTGTGGCCTGGCCCAAGCATGTTCTCACTGTCATCAAACCACACGGGGTAGACAATATCAAGGGTTTTCAGCCTGGAGGTTTGATTGATCTATCTCCCAGTAGATACTGAACATTTGAATCAGCCCACGGGTGCCCCTCCACTGGACAGCGCTTGCCTGGCACAGCTGGCCCCTGACCCTGCCTTGTCCACATTTCCATGGCTCACTTGTGCCCACTTGACACTAACAGATTCCTCTCTAGATAGGTTAATGCCTTCATCTGGTTGTCGAGGAGTTTACAGTCCTGGGAGTTATTCAGTCTCTGTAAGGTGACTTGGCAGACCTATGGTCAGGGCCAGTCTCAGTTGATCCTTTAGCTCTGAGGGCATCCTTATTTCCAAATTCACTTGAGAGAGGCTCGCCTCATAGTTGCTCTATATGCTTATTCTTTACATGAAAGTTCTTCGTTCTTGGAAGCACAGTGTTAGAAAGGTAGCACAGAATTCCAGACACAGAAAAGCCCCTGGAACCCAACTGCCTGTGTTATTATCTTGGCTCCAACACTAACTGTGTGACCTTTAGTCAGTTATTTAATTTCTCTATGCCTCACTTTCTTCATCTGTAAAATGGGTATTATAATAGTATCTATCTCACAGTGTCATTCTGAGGAACAGCACTTGGCAGGTGTAAGTAAGTGCCGTATAACTGAGTGGCCATTGGAGTTGCTTTCCTCAGGAAAGGCATCATGGATACTTGATAAGGCCGACAGGATTGCAGATGGTGATTTCTGTGCTTGGAAGTAATAACTTGTTGTCAAAGTAGGATGTTTCCTCAATTGTGGCCCAGCATTTCAGGGATTTGGGGTACATACCACCAGTACATTAAGTAGGTGTTTCAAAAAACAGTGAGCAGTGTCTTGGGTCACTTTCCTCAATTATAACTGACTGACTGTAATCACCTTGATCATTTTTTCCTAAATGAATTTCTATTAACTATGCACCTGCTTTAGAATTTCCCCACTCTTCTTTCTTTCAGAGCCTTGCTAAATCTTCCTCCAGCTCATCCCCATTGCTTTGGTGTTTCAGAGCCAAAAGCAGCTAGAGCTCTGTGTAAAACTGAACACTTGTTTGTGCGCTCCCTTTATCACTTGGAAAAAATGTACACAAGATAAGTTCCAGAGCAATTCCTAGAAGAAGTTCACATTTATCTTTATTATTAAACTTCATTTTATGGTGCTTCTGGAAGCATGAATCTGATAGCAGACATGAAAATCTTCCTCTAGAAGAAAATTAAAAAGAATCCTACTGTAGTGTTTACATTGAGGTAGAACAATTTTTTTTTTTTTTAATTTTCATGGTGATTTAGTTTTGCAATATGTAAACTATGAAACATGTGGACTTTGTCCTGGGAGTTTGTTCTGATAGGCAGAACAGAAACTTTTGTTTTCAGACTTCTTTAGGCATTAATTTTACATAGTCACTTGTTATCTTTTGCTTTTGTTGGATTCCAAATGATAAAGCATGAACTATTGAAACAGAAGAAGAAAAGGTAGCAGCACTAATCATGGAAAGAATCTCAAAGGATTTACCTTCTTGAATATTTTAAGGCTTTTTTATGCATTTAAGTTGTATCTCTTTTTTTTAATGCAATAGATCCCAGTTGCTCCTATAACTTATACTTCGTAAGCTTTTGAAAGTTTAGCTTTAAAATATAGCCAGAAAATTTATTAAAATGTTATTATGTAGCTTCTTTGTACTACTGCAAAACAGGAATTTACTTAATATGGTAAAAAATGAAATAGAGGTAGTGAAATTATGAGGAAATTTCAGTCTAAACTTGAAACACTGTGTCTACACAATTAACAAATATCATGTTACAATCTTCCTAGAGGAAATTATGGAAGTCTCTTGATTGAGAGATTTGAAAGCAGAATGAGAAAATCACTGAAAGAGACAGGCTTTCTCTGAAATGTGTCCATCAGCCTTGCCCATGCAGTAATAATTTTGGCATAAGGTAGTGTTGTATTATTCAAACCAGTGTCATTCTCTTTGAGGTCATTTGCAAACCTAAGATACTGAAGTTCTAATTCATAATTATAAATCATGAATTAGTATACTATGAACGTGATACCAGTCTGTCACCAGGTGTGACCTTCCCAGCCAGTGTGAAAGTTTGGGATTTAGGTGGCCACATAATCCATAAAGCATTGTGTTAGGCCCAAGGGAATGGATACAATAATACGATATGCCACCTCTCATTCTCAAGGAGCTTGTAATCAAATTTATTGGACCACATACACAAAAATATATAACTAATAAATGATCTAGATGAGGATTGAGCCAAGAGTGTCAAACCCAAATAGGGCAAAGTTGACTTTCTGCCAATAGGACTTTTGGGAAGAACTCTGATTTCAACTGGCAGGGAAGAATAGGCATGTTTGAGGGGGTAAGGAAAGGGATCAGATCTTAGCAAATCTCCATCATTTTTCTGTATTAGTGTTTTGTTGCCTTGGAGCTGTTTTTTAAAGCTGTGTTCCTTGCTAGTTAGCTAATGTGCCAGACACATTATGCACCCAACCTTGCATCCTCTCACCTGCCTATTATTCTAGCTTCATGCAGGCATGACCTAAGGTGCCTCCCCTCAGCCACACTGCAGGACTCCTGTTTTCCACTTGGAGCATCTCTGAAATCATGACCATTTAGAGCTGGAGCACATGGAGACATGAGAGTGAGGGAGTTAACACTTCACAGGGCAACTTTTTATTTATGTAGGACAGGAGCAGGTGAATATCTGCTGCCTCTCCCATCCCTGGGAAGAAGACTTCCGACGCTTGTTCCACACACCTCTTCAGAGGGTCCCAATGGGATCAACCTGGTGTCCACAGCAGAGACCAGCTCAGAATGCACCTTGAATCGGCTTTCCCTCCTTCCCCCTTTCACTTTCCCAGCCCCTCACTCCTCTTCCCTGGGAACATTTGCCAAAATAATCCTCCTTTCAGCAAGTCTTAGGCTCCGATCTCCAGAGAGAGCCAAGGCTAAAACACCTACTTACAACTGTGCTGCCCGGAGGTTGTTTCAGTCATGAATCAGTTATTTTCTTAGAAAATACCAAAAACCAAATCTCGATTTGCTGAGAGCCCTTTCAAAGAAGGGAAATTCAATGCCAAGGTCCACAGAGAGAGAGATTAGCTCAGTGGACAGAAAGAGAAACAATGAGGTAAGGATCAGAGTCAGGGAATCATTAGCTAAACCCAATCTGAATAGATTAAGTTTCAATGATAATTTTTTTCTATTTTTCTCATATCTTTTGCCTGCTCTCTTTCTCACATTTCCTACTCTTGTTCTCTCTCTGACTTACTGCATATATTAGGCAAACATTCATTGCTCAAGGCTGAAAACCACTTACTCTTTCATAAATGAGGTATTAGAGAAATTAGGTTCCAAACATGGGAGAGAGTGATTTAAGCCACTTATGACTATTTTATAAATCTTTCTAAGATAGGGATAGGAATTTCTTTCAACTGAAATTTAGAGTACACAAGGAAATAAATTTAATTAGGGTTTGGGCTGTTACATAGGGAGAAATATAAAAATGATGGAGGCCAGGAGCGGTGGCTCACGCCTGTAATCCTAGCACTCTGGGAGGCCGAGGCGGGGAGATTGTTTGACCTCAGGAGTTTGAGACCAGCCTGAGCAATGAGCGAGACCCCGTCTCTACTAAAAAAGAAAGAAAAAAAGTAGAAAGAAATTATCTGGACAACTAAAAATATATAGAAAAAATTAGCCAAGCATGGTGGTGCATGCCTGTAGTCCCAGCTAGTCGAGAGGCTGAGGCAGGAGGATCGCTTGAGCTCAGGAGTTTGAGGTTGCTGTGAGCTAGGCTGACGCCACGGCACTCACTCTAGCCAGGGCAATAGAGCGAGACTCCGTCTCAAAACAAACAAACAAACAAACAAACAAACAACAACAAAAGAAAATGATGGAGCATCTTCCATCTTTATTTATAGAAGAAAAATAGTCTGTTTTTTATAAAGCAGACATTCCCATTCATTCAACAAATATTCATCAAGTGCATTGATTTTGAGGGCATTGCTGTTAAAAATGTTTAAATCTGATTTTTCATTTTCACAACTCTTAAGAAAATGTCAACAAATGGCACTTGCTCTGTGCGCTGGATGGACTTAAGCTGAGAATCTGAACCATGCTGTAGGCCTCTTACTCAAGCCTGAAGAGATAATTACTTGAGTTATTTCGGACTGACTTCCACAGCGAATGCTCTGGTAAACTTCCCTTCATTTCAAGAACACACACAATTAACCTAGATTCATCACAGAAACATGATTTTGTCAGGTACAGCACTCCCAGTATATGGGGTGGTAAGCACACATGGTCCTCACTCTCACAGAGCTTGTGTGAAACTAGGTCAGGATTCGTATTATGTAGTATTTTTCTCCCTTTTCACTCTTACACCTTTCACACCATCCATCTCCCAACATGGAGATTTTTTGTTTGTTTATTTTGTTTTGTTTTTTGAGACAGAGTCTCACTCTGTTGCTCAGGCTAGAGTGCCGTGGTGTCAGCCTAGCTCACAGCAACTTCAAACTCCTGGGCTCAAGCAATCGTTTTGCCTCAGCCTCCTGAGTAGCTGGGACTACAGGCGCACACCACCACACCCGGCTAATTTTTCTATTTTTAGTAGAGATGGGGTCTCGCTCTTGCTCAGGCTGGTCTCGAACTCCTGAGCTCAAACGATCCTCCTGCCTCGGCCTCCCAGAGTGCTAGGATTACAGGCATGAACCATCATGCTCAGCCCATGGCGATGTTTTTAAAACTTAGAAAACCATATCCACTTGCTTAATGTGCAAACAAAAAAAAAAATAGAAAAAAATAGAAAAGTATAATGACTTAAACTATTAAAGGATTTAAGAAAATCAGAAAATAACATGGATACTGGGAAAAATCAGAAAGAATTGAAACACGAAGAAAACATTGAGAAATGGAGGACAGAGCAGAGTGAAAACTCAGATTTTGGCTTCATTCTCAAAGCATATGCTAAACTGTTAGTAGTAAATTTTTAGCACAGAATTCTCTGGAGGACTGGGTAAAGGTGTTTTCATGCATGGAAGTACACTAATGTCAAAAAGCACGTATTTGCAGAAGTTTCGTTTTGTGGTCAGGAAATTGGGTAGTATTAGGAGCAGTGAAAACACAGCACTTGAGTATAGTACTTAGATTTCTTGAGCAAGCCCAGGTTTACAGCAAAAAGGGGTTGCTAGAATGGAGGGGGCAGGGGGCGGAAGGCCAAGGTGCTTGGGATGAAAAATACCAAGGTTTCGAAGAAGGGACAAAGCTAAGATCATGCTTTGTGGCTAGAACTAAAGGAGAAGAAACGCGCAAGCTTTACCTACATTCCTTTTTTCTTTTATGGTTCCTGTTTACCACCCTCCCCCTGCACAGCTCTTTATGGCTGCCTTGTATTCAGCCAGCTGTGCTTCCTCATTGCCCTACCCAGCTCCCTGGAGGTGAGGGGGGAAGGGAATACGTGAGAAAAGCCGAGGAAGGGTTCTGACAGTGGCATTTGTGGTCAAAAACCAATTTGGAGCACATATTTATTGTCTTTGGCGGGAGAGGTTTCTACGGATGCTGCCCACAGTTGTCAAACTGTGACAAATTTGTTTCATTAAGGATGAAACGATTATTTGTCACCGGAAGTTTATTGGTAAAGTATTCAGCACCTCCCTATGCTTATTAATGTCATTACTTCCACTTAACCATTGTTAAGGAAAGGCTGTCATCATGTCACGATTTTACTCAAAAGTTAATTGACTTAGACCTATTCAGAATCATTCTTTAAGGATTTTAGTCAGGATTAGTTTTTCTGTTTGTTTGTTTGTGTTAAGAAACATTAGTTTAGGCCGGGCGC
>NW_012149519.1:1240378-1253169 GCF_000956105.1 Propithecus coquereli | reverse complement strand
ACGCCCAGCTAATTTTTTCTATTTTAGTAGAGACGGGGTCTTGCTCTTGCTCAGGCTGGTCTCAAACTCTTGACCTCATGTGATCAGCCTCCCAGAGTGCTAGGATTACAGGCATGAGCCACCGTGCCCAGCCCAGGATTAGTTTCTAAGCCTGACCAAGTCTCAGCCTATCACTGAGTTCCCTGGGTCAAGGTACCATGATGCTGTAGTGTTAAGATTATACTTTTAGTGATCATTTGATAGACAAACTTAACATCAAAAAAAAAACAAAATGTTGGTTCAGTTTTGAATGTTGCCAACAGATAATACTATATAAATATTTCATCTCAACTGTCTAGCCTGTTAACTACTAAAAACTCAGTATGTCTAAAATTAGACTCATATTCCCTCCCAGACCTATTCCCCAACTGCTGCCTCTCTTGCTGAATGATACAACATCCGTCCACTGAGTCTCAAGCTAGAACTCGAGAGTCATTCCGGCCTCCTCCTTCCTCTTTAACGGCCTGCGTGAATGTACAGTTTGTCTTTAACTAGAGCACATTTGCAATGGTTTCTCAGACAGAGGGAAAAAATGCTCTATATGCTGTTTCATTTTCCATTTCTTATTTCCTTTTTTCTCCCTCTCTTCCTTCCTAAGTCTCTCTTCCTTTCACAAATGTTTATTGAGCACCTGTTATGGGTCAGGCACTGCACCAAGTACTGAGAAAAAAGTGTCTGGCCTCAAGGAGTTCATAGTCTAGGGCAGACGTGTACGTTACAGCACTATATGACAAGATACAGAGAAGATAATGCACACAAGGTACACTGAGCTCTTAGGGAAAGTCAACTCCTACAAAAGGGGTGCTGCTTCCTGAGTCCTAAATAGCAATTTTGAGGTTGCTGTTTGGCTAATAAGAGAGAAAAAAATCTCAGGCAGAAGAAATAGCATATGCAAAGTCAGAGGTGTTGACCTGGGTTCTGGCAGGTTGCGAGCTGGATGGGATGGTTTCTGGATCACAAAGTGCGTGCGGTGGGGGTGAGGAAGCTGATTGGGTAGCTAGAAACCAGGTCATGAAGGCCAAGAGGGTAAGCTGAAGAACTCTTTTTTCATAGGAAATAGAAGCCATTGAGGACTTTCAGTAGGCAAGCTAACAAAATCAATTTGCCTTTTGGAAAAGTTACTCTGGCAGAGAATGAAGAATGGAATAAAGGTCAGAGGACCCTTGAAAGAGGCCTCTTCTATAGTTAAGGTAGTTGTGTTACCTCAAGTAGCATAGAAGTGTCGAGATAAAGAGACAGAGACTGGAGAGGGGGATATTTAGGAAGTTTGGATTAAACGTGAGTTGGGAGGGAGAGAGAGGAGGCCGGGGTGGACTCAGGTTTCAGGGTGGAAGATCACGGAGACAGAAGCAGAAGATGGAGGATGGGGAGGGAGGGAATGTGAGAATCATTCAGACTGTGCCATCCGGTGTGCTGTGGGGCAAAGAGGAATCCATGGGGAGAATGAGGACAAGGGCAGCAAAGGAGATTTCAGAGAGAGTGGCGTCCCAGGTGCCATGGGAGGAAAGAGCTTTAAGAATAAAGGGTCACCAGGGTCTAATGTTTTCAGAAGTTCATGTGACATCAGGACTTGAGCATTTCCTTGCACTCTTCTTCCCAGAAGATGCGGCCTGGAGCTATGCCCTCCTGCTCGCAGCTCTGTCACTCGTATGTGGCACAGTCCCTGACACAGCACAGATACTCTATCGACTTTGTAACAGTTTCACAAAGGGAGTGAGAGTGTCCCACAATAGCTACATCGGGCCACGGGACCCAGATGGCTTTTGTGGTTGGTTTGTTTTTAGCTATGAGACAGTGGAACATGTTAACCATGCTAAAGGGGAAGGAGCCACTGCAGAGGGGGAGAGAGAGTGAGAGAGAGAGAGCACACTTTAGGGCTGTGGTCACCAACCCCCTGGGGCTGTGGCCCAGTACCGGTCCACAGCCTGTTAAGAACCAGGCCTCACATCACCACCTGAGCTCTGCCTCTCCCCTCACCCCCACCACCCCCTGTCTGTGGAGAAATTGTATCCTAAGAAACTTAGGAACCAGGCCACACAGCAGGAGGTGAGCGAGTGAGTGAAGCTTCGTCTCTATTTACAGCCGCTCCAGCCGCTCCCCATCACTCGCCTCACCACCTGAGCTCTGCCTCCCTACCCTGTCCATGAAGAAATTGTCTTCCATGAAATTGGTCCCTGGTGCCAAAAAGGTTGGGGATCGCTGCTTTAGGGTACAGGAGCAAGAAGATACAGGATGGAACAGAGTTCCTAAAGAAGGCGAGAGGGGTGAGGTACTGAGTGTGGGTGAAAGGGTTGAGGTGACAGAAAGGAGAGATGGCCTTGACGAGTGCAGGGTTTGTGGGGATGGATCCATGAAATGATCGGGACCTTGAGGAGTCATAGGTGACAGCTTCTACTTTTTTCTGCAAAGTAGGGATCTGATGTCACGTGTGAAGAATTAGGCAGGAGATAAAGGATAAGGAGCCTGAAAACGGTCGGTCCAATTGCTGAGGGGAATGGAAGAAGTTGCTGACTAGGGACAAGAGCCCTATCCTTGTCTGAACTAAGAGGTTCAGCTCCAGCCCTGCCCAGAGTCCCACCCTCTACGGATGAAGCTCTTAGGCCCATCTCCATGGTGCTGCAACTACACCCCTATCTTTGACCTGGTTCTTTGTGCTCTGGGCTCATCTGCCTTGGTGGAGGCTCTAATTTCCCCCCATTTGGAATAAAGGCAAACTACAATGGCAGCTTTCCCAATTCCAACTGAATGGAAATCTTTAAAAGCAAATGTGTTGGAATTGTCAGTTACACGGAAAAAAATGCATCAGCAGCAACCCAGTTGAATAGCGTTCTATCACTATTCCCTTTTCTTCCAGAAGTCTACTATGCAACTGCGTACTGGATGCCTGCTGAGAAGACAGTACAAGTCAAAAACATAATGGACAAGAATGGGGATGCCTACGGCTTTTACAATAACTCTGTGAAAACCACAGGCTGGGGCATCCTGGAGATCCGAGCTGGCTATGGTGCCCAGGCCCTGAGCAATGAGGTCATCATGTTTGTGGCTGGCTTTTTGGAAGGTTACCTCACTGCCCCGTAAGTACCCCAGTCTTGGTGGAGCAACTGCCAGGCAACCCCCATACTTTCCTTATCCAGCAGTGCCCTTGTCTTCTGGCATCACACGTTACAGCTGAAAAGTAGCCGAGGTCCTTTGCATGTGATTAGAGACATTATCAGAATTTCATTTTTTCCTGCCTAGAAGGTACAAACCACCCAGATGTGGCACTCTTCAATTCTCATGGCACTTCACTTTTTAAAATCTTTCCTTCCTATGAAACTTTTTTGATTTATTTTGTTTTCTTTTGTTTTTTTGAGACAGAGTCTCATTATGTTGCCCAGGCTAGTCTCAAATTCCTGGACTCAAGCAATCCTCTTGCCTCACCTCCCGAGTAGCTGGGGTTGGAGGCACACGCCACTGTGCCCATCTTTTCATGAAACTATTTTAATAGACAGTGAAGTCATTTCATCCTACTAGTCATTTGTTATCTGGTAGAAAGCAAAATTTAAGAACATTTATTTCTAATGATCTTGAAACAATACTTCCATGTAGGCAAAGATTTTTGTTTGTTTGTTCGAGACAGGGTCTCACTTTGTCACCCAAGCTGGAGTGCAGTGGTGTCATCATAGCTCACTGCAACCTCAAACTCCTGGGCTCAAGTGATCTTCCTGCCTTGACCTCCTGAGTAGCTGGGACTACAGGCATACACCACCACATCCAGCTAATTTTTCTATTTTTTGTAGAGATGGGGTCTCACTATGTTGGTCAGGCTGGTCTCAAGCTCTTGGCCTCAAGCGATCCTCTTAACTCAACGTCCCGAAATGCTGGGATTACAAGCATGAGCTACAAAGAGATTTTAAATTGAAATTTTAATGAGTCTAACATAAATGTTTCTTCCATTTCTATTATTATTGATTCTGGTGCCCTTGCCCTGTCTTATAAAAATAATAAGGATGTAATTAATAACAATGCAATCAGGATACATGCTTTTTAGAGAAAAGCTCTTTAATGAAAATAAAGCTGCAACTCATTTAACCAAGCCTCATTCCCTCCTTTGGTATAAAAAGTGTCTTGATGACTTGGCTTGCTTCATTTATTCTCTGTGACCTAGATTGTTGAGTGCAGTTTAACCAAACCATATTTGGGCTGTTACTGCCTTAGTCATAGTAAGTGAGGTGTTGATCTTAATCTATGTCTGAGTGCTAGAGATTATATCAGATGTGGAATGACTAGTTGTCGGGCTCTGGCTGCTTTTTTTTTTTTTTTTTGTAAGCCTGCAACGAAGTTTATTGAGGAAGGACAAGATAGGTTTATGGAATAAGAGCAAGACACATTCACCACAGAATGGCGAATGGGCCTCTTGTCATCACAAGATGCCTGTGATCCCAGCACTCTGGGAGGCCAAGGCGGAAGGATTGCTTGAGCTCAAATTCGAGACCAGCCTGAGCAAGAGTGAGACCCCATCTCTAAAAATAAAAAAAGTTTAAAAAGCCCTGCTCTTCTTTTATTCAAACTACAAATTTATGTTTTTATTTTTATACCAATTTTTTGTTACTCTACCATACAAGTCTCCTTAACAGCGTACTATTCAGAGATGTATAAAACTTCATAAGATAAATACGATTTTTAAAACGTGCTTAAAACCATCTTACACAAGCAAAAATCTGAACTTCTCCAAATCTTCTTCTGTATCCACTGAGTTCTGATTGTGTTATTTAAATTGAGTCGCAAATTTGGAGAAATAATTCAAACCAAATTTGTGTGACTAGAGACCAGATTAACTCCTAAGTGACATGTATGATGGGTTGTGAAGGGAAACTGTGATTTGGAGGGAGCAGCTCTAAGCTGTGAGAATGTTCTGAGGATGATCACATCTTCCTTGGACATTTCTGGTGGTGTTGCTATTAGGGAGAGCTTGCGGAGTTTGAGAGAGCTGGCAAAGCTGGCACTTCTGATGTTCTTATGTCTCAGAAACAAATAAATTTTAACATTGCATTGTAGCCACTTTGGAGGTGGCTTCATCATTTCACTTTCATTTTTTATATAAAGTATTGACCTATCCTTGAATAACTTTATCCACTTACCAAAAAATCCATAGAGAAAGAAGCCATTCTATTAATAACTTTTAAAAATCCTTCTGTATTAGAGTACAAATTAAGTTTTGTTTCTTAAAAAAAAGATGCTCAGCTACTATTTAGTAACTGTTTTCTTGCTTAATTTGCCTTTCCGCCATGTCCTTTCAAAAGAAAATTTGACATGTACAAGACAGCCTTTGAAGATTAAAAAATAAACCCAAAGCACTTCCTACAAATTGTGACCCATGCTTTGAGGATTTGAATCTTCCCTTCAGCCCAGTGGCAGCAGCCCATAGGCAAAGATCAAGAGAGGGAGAGAAGGTCTGGGAATCTCAGGCTACTACTGGATCCTTAAGGAAAAGTTGGGCCACTCTTGGCAGCATCTTCGTTGCAGAGAACAACTTCAGAAGAGTTCTTTAGCCATAAATATCAAATACCACAGAGTCCAAGAGAGGGAAGCTCCCCATTGGCCAGAACAGTCAAAGAAGGCTTTGTGGAAGACGTGAGTTGTGGGTGTGTGCTTGAGAGAGGAGAGCCATTTGGCCAGGCTGGGAAGAGGGATAAAGTCACTCTGGGTGGAATGTAACAGAGCAGAGTACTGACAAAAGGCCCTGCGTCTGAAATGAGTAAGTTGCATTTACAATGAGCCAGGAGTGGAGACTCCAGTTGAACCAGCAGAGGGTTTGGATGGAGGCCCTTTTCAACAGTCCTCCTCTACTCCGAGCATAGAGTGCTCAGAGGCTTTCTGAATTGGAAAGACACCTCTCTGTTCATCTCCGCCTGTATTTGTGATTGTGGTAATTCCCCCAACCTCCTCAAGGGCGGGCTTCCCATATGTGTGGTACCGAGAGTCTGAGAGGACGTCTGCTCTGCAGAGACTTCGATATAGCTCATTGCCCAGGAGCAGGTGCTGGTGAGCAGGAAGGGGGATGGTAAAGAACTGAAGGGGGTGGGTGGAAAAGAGAGGCAGCATTTATGTAAAAGGAGGAGGAGGGGGAGGAGGAGAAAAAGAAGGGGAGGGCGGGAGGAAGGGGAAGAGAAGAGAAGAGAGAGGAGGAGGAAGAATTACAATCAAAACTATCTTTAGAAGAGTCTTTCTCACAAGCTGCTTTTCAGAGGCTGTCATTCTAATGGCATTACTGAAAAATCAAATATAGGAGGGGAATTTCTGAGTCAGCATGCATTTATAGGGCTTGCGCTGTGCCTAGCTGAAAGCTAGGAACAGTGGAATGAACCACTAATGACCAAGCATGCTTAAAACGGCATCCTGGTGATGGGTTGGGGACGAGGGGCTTTTCCTTCCTCTTCTCCTGATGTGGCCCAGGAGATGAAGGCCCATTACACATTTTGATGCCCAAAAGTTTATTTTGAAGAAAGGAATATGCTAAATGGAGTAGAGAGGCTGGGCTCCGAGCTGGGCTCACAGGGGCAAGAACTCAAGCGGGGAGACAGAATAGAGGAGCTTCTGGAAGGATTCATGGGATTGAGACTCCACCAAGAACTGCTGCAATCAGCACCACAGCTGCACAGCCCACCGTACGCTGTCTCAGCCTCGCAGTGAGAGGCAGCAGGGCTCCCTCAAAGCGAGGTATCGGCAGGAGACCTTCAAATGTCAACCATCTGGAAGCTGTAACAATAGCTACAAACCAGTAGTGGAGAAGGAATACCGGTCACAGGCTAGGTGTTCTTTGTTTTTCCGCTGTCTGTGGGCAATTGTCTGAGAAGCAATTGTTTCTCACACACAAACATAATTTATCAACTTAAAACATACACTAATGGGGACTGTTGCTTGGGGTTGCTTTGCAAGGTTCGATCCTACATACTGAGACACAGCCTTAAAGCAGGGACGTCTGAGCCTGGGCTGGGATGGTGAGTTTGCGCCAGATGCCAAAAGATAGAACTTTTCGTCATTTTCCCCTCAGCAGGATGTTCACGCAGCTGCCAAAAGCAGGGAGAGGTTTAGGGCTGCCACCTTTTCCCACATGACCACATTGAAAAAGGTGTTGCCTTATCTCCTTCACCTTCCGGGGAGGAGGTGTGCTGAGGACAGACGCCGTGGAATGAACAACTGAGATTCTCATACTTGAATAAAGGAGAAGAGTTTGACCACCTCGGACGATATCATTCACTCCTAGCAACTCACGATCCCAGCTTTGATTTGAGATCCCAAACACAAAAAACATGCAAAGAAATATCCTGAAATCCTCAGAGATATTTCCTTTGAAGTATTCAATAATTTTTTTTTTTTTTTGGCTTCCTTGAACTTTTACCATGCTCCCCAGATAACAGTTGGGTCCTGGGCCCAGCTCTTTATAGTTTAAGCTGACACTCAAGGTCATCTACCTGTGGCTGCCCCTGCAGAATTATCTCACCATCTGGAGCAGCCAGATACTGCTGGCGCCACAGCTTGGAATGGGTGGGTACTCAATATGTTCAGGGGCTTCTCACTGTCCTGCCTTCCCTCACCCTCTCTTCCTTTCTCTCTCTTCTTCCACCGTGCCCTCCGCCAGAGCCATGCACTGCAGGATGTTGACATTAACATGGAAACACTCCCCTCAGATGGTTCCCTGGGCCTTGCTGTGATGCCCCTTTGTCCCCAGGGGGCACAGACTGAGTGCAGAGTGGCTTCTGTTACCAGGCCTTTCACACAGTCCCTTCCTTCCTAGCATCTCTTAGAACCAGGATTCCTGGGAGCCAGATGCTGCCTCTTCATCTCTACCTATCAAAAAATTGCAAATCCTCCAAGACCATCTCAAATGCTGTCTTCTTGATAAAGCTTTTTATGATTCTATTCCCACTGGATTAGCGCTCATCTCTCCCCTCCATCTGTTAGTGCCCTGAGCTCAAGGTCCCTATCTTATTCATCTTCACATACCCCAGACGTCTGGCACAGTGCTTTGTCTCCAGCAGTTACTTAATTACATGCTTATTAGGTTTAATGGAATCTGTTGTTGTTCCAATTCTATTAGTGATGAATCAGAAGTATGAGGTACATATTTCCATGCAATGCAGCATGGTCATAGCAACCTTGGCTAAACTAGAGCTTCTTCCTTTGTTTTTGAACTCCATGGGGCGGCTCCCTAAGAATTGCAAATTCAGTTTCTGATGTCTCACTTATGATGTAAAAGCTAATAAATAGTCATGGATTGATTTTTAATAAAACAAGGCATGAAACCGTTCTGGAAACAATGGCGATGCAAGTGTGGAGACCTAGCTGCTCTAGTTTTTAATGAAGCAGCCTGGTACCCTGGTTGCTGAGCAGCTCCTGAGAGAGAATAGGAAGAAAGGTAGGGAGGATAGTTCCTAAGTACATTCTTCAAAGGGCACTCCTTTATTATGTTCAGACAACAGTTGCTAAGACTATGATGAAAAGAATTTCTAGCAAGCGCTATGGCAGATTAGAGAGAGTAGTCAAAGTTTGTATTTCTTTTGTGTTTGGGCTGCAACCAAGAAATACCTCCAGCATCTCCTCCATACTCCCAGCTTGCTCCTTTTGATGTTAGAAACTGAATATGCTTCCAGGTCGAGGGCAAAGCAAAGATAAGTAAGACACAGCCTCACCCTCAAAAATATCAAATGACCTATCAACTAGTAATTATTTGGAACTTAAAATAGACCACAAAATAATGATGAAATATGATTGATGATGATGATGATAACTAGCATTTACACAGCATTTACAATGTACCAGATATTGCTCAAAATATTTTACATATGGTAAGTTATTTAATCCACAACACTGTGAGGTATGTATCATGATTATCCTCATAATATTAATGTGAAAACTTCGGCACAGAGAAGTTAAGTAACTAGCTGAAAGTCACAAAGCTAGTAAGTAGGAGCCAGGATTGGAATCCAGGCTGTCCAGCTACAGAGTTTGCACACATGCACTTGTATGCAAATGGATTCATCACTATGGGGAACACTACAGGAGCCCAATATGGTTCTCTGACTCAGGGAGTCCAAACAGAAAAGAACAGGAGATAGTATATGACAAGTGCTAAATGATGGGGTATTGACATAATACAAAAGATTCAGGAAGAGATGGGTGTACACGTGTCTTCACGATTCTCAACATATGAATGTGTGTCGAAGATGTGAAGGTGAGCAAAGTTCCAGCCAGCTTGGGAGGAAACTTACGTCACGCGAGTTGAAATGAAACCTAACACATCCATGAAGCAGATGCTAGTGTTGTCTCTGTTTGATGAGAATTCAGAGGCATGGAGAAGTTAGGAGTCTTGCTTTCAGTCATGTAGCCTGGAAGGAGTAGAGTTAAGCTTTGAACTCAGAATTCAAAGCCTGTATTCTTTAACGTTACACTGCATTTCTCACCACACGGAAAAGTAGCTGCCCAGGTCCAGAGATAAGGGAGGGGCCTCAGCCTGGGGAGGCTGCAAGTGGACGGTGCTCTTCAGAGCTCCTGGCGTGCTGATTCCACTGAGGGCTCCACTCCTCATCCCAGGGTGGAGGTTTCTCTCCCCCTGCTCCGAATGTCAGAATCAGAAAAGCTGTCTCCATAAAAGAAAGAAGGAACTTTTTAATAATTCTGGCTCAGTTGCCCTCCTGTATTTCTATGTGTTTTATCTACCATTCTGCAGACATCCTCAGCAATCACCCCCAAGTCACTACTAATGTTCCTGTGTCTCAGATTTCTCCACCTCAGCGCTACGGACATTTTGGGTGGGCTTATCTTTTGCTGTGGGAAGCTGTCCTGTGCATTGTAGGATCTTTAGTGACATCTTCGGCGTTTACCCGGTAGCCACCAGTTGCTGTACCTCCCCCACTCAGTGTGGCAACCAAAAATGTCTCCAGAAATGCCCCCTGGAGGGCGAAATGGCCCCAGTTGGAATCCACTGCCCTAACTTGAAATAGACTGAAAAACTGGGGGGATCCGGAACTCTGGATGGAGCTAGGCATGGTGCAGCGATAGAGACTTTGGGTAAAAAGGATGCATTTTTCGTTTCCTTGCCTGAGTGGGCATTGTAAATCAATAGCCCACAATTTTTCCCCCGCAAAAAATCACTTTATTTTCATGTAACTCATTTTAATTTTAAGAGCTCATTCCTCCTCGTGGCAGATGGTGGAATAGTTATTTCTACAGAAACAAAATCATGCATCATTTAAACTGAGTCAACCAACAGTGTCCCACCCTTTCTCCAACTACTTTCTCCCAGAATGGGCCAGTGGTACTGAGGCATCTTGGAGGGAGGGGACATGTTTAATCAGTGGTGTCTTGTGTCCTCCTCTGGCATCCACCAGAGTGGAACAATCTCATTTAGTCTTTGGCTTGGGTGTTTCCCCATCAGACATCTGATGAGACTTGCATGGCCTCCGTGGTCTCCATCTGCATAATCACTGCCACCTGAGGTTGCGATATTCGTCACAAATGTAATTCCCCCGCCTCCAGCATGTCCCCGGGCTCTCGGTGCCTACTTACTCCCCCCTGGGCCACATGAGAGACATTTGCTGCTCCCTGAAATTCACTGAAGTGTGTAGGGGTCTTACATTTGGCTTATGAGCCCAGAGAGTACAGGTGCTGTCTCCACTTCCCCAGGCACTGCTGGAGTGGGAAGCTATAAGGTTGTTGCCCCTTTGAGCAACTAATTCAAACCCTCAAGCCCACCTGGGGTTTCTGCACTTCACTCACCTGAAGTATGAGGCCAGGGCAGAGGGTCCCTTCCTTGTCACCCACCTACCTGTCTAGCTTTATTGCTGTCCTCACTCTCATTTTTAGAGGTGGTAGAAAGGGAAAAGTGACCAAATTAATGAGAGACATGGTATATGGTAGCATATAAATATGTAAGCAAAAGCTAAATGCAATGATTCAATTAAATATATATATATATATATGTACATATACAAATAACTTGAAGGAAAAACTCTCATGAGGTAAAGTCTATTAAGTTCGAGGACCATAAGGTAAAAGATTTCAAAGGATTTTAATGTTTACCTAACTAGCAATAAAACTCTATTCTCAGTTTATTAGTTTCAGTTCTGGAAACTACTAGATAAAGGATATTTAAAGTTCCATGGTATAGGGAGCCGAAATTCCACTTTTAGAATCTAGAATTGCTTCCAATTCTGAACTCCCTAAATCAGTAAAAAGCATCAAATAAAAACCAGAACTAGGACTTTTGGTAAACATTCAGTCCAAAAGGTACAGGGGACCCACACTTTGATGTACCCACTCTGCTCTAAACGTATAGCAAATGCTAGATAACATATACAGAAAGAAAACCTTGTAGTACCATAGCTGGGCCCCAAAACAAGATTAAACATCTCTTGAATCAGAAATGGAACAAAAAACAAAGTGATAAAATATGGATCTGGGGCCCTTGGCCTGAACCAGGCAGAGGCACCTACTTGCTGATGGGTGAGGGCCCCAGTGCTCTAAGTGAGCTGGGTCAAGGCTGGGATCTGATAGTAGCCTGGCTGCTTTTAACTATTTCTAGAATAGGAGGCCACAGAATAATGTCTGTTGATAGCCTACAGATGTATAAGAAATTGTGAGCTTGGGGGTAAGGGGTGGCATCTAAGAACCAAATTATCCACAAGCTGGTTCAGTAACAGCTATAGATATATCTACAATATTCTGTAAGACAGAAGTCCCCAAAAGGCACTATAAAATGTGGTTTCCAGGACTCATATGGAGGCACTTGGACAGGGAAAAAGGAGGAAGAAAAGGGGTTTGGGGGGATAAATAAAAATGCCTGCATACCAAAGTTCCAAAATGCAAAAAGAAATCAAAAGATAGTCAACAAAATCAACAATGATATCATGAATACACTCCAGATCAATTTTATAGAATGGTTTAACAAAGACTTTAAATTTGCTTAGGGTACTTTAAGTTAGAAATGAAAGAAAGTTAAAGGAGAATTTATGAAACAAAAAGGAAGAAAGGCAGATATTTTTAAATAACCTGTTAGAAATATAAAAGAAAATTATTGAAATTAACTTTTTAAAACCTCAATAAATGGAAAAACCCTAGACTGGACATAGAGAAAAAATTCTGAATCAAGTATTAGTTATTGAGAGATTTACACAATACATAGGTCAAAGAGATAAAGGGGTAAAAATATTAAAAGAGCTGTTATTAGACATAGTAGTTAGATGGAGAAACTTCAACAAAGGTCTATTAGGAGCCCCAGAAAAAGAGACTAGAGAGAATTGCAGAGAAGCGATGATTGACAGGGAATAGCTGAGAATTTATCAAAATTGAAAAAAGACTAAAGATCCTTAGTTGAAAGACACAGCCTGTTGAATTGCTACAACACAGTGCATGAAACTACAGAAAATTGTGGATAAAGAATAATCTCAAAAGCTATCAGAAAGAAAAGACACTGACTATGAAGGAATCTCAGACAGCATACTTCTCTCATCACCAACAATAGAACCAGAAGATATCAAGATAATAGTTTTTTTTCTTTTTTGAAATAGAGTCTTGCTCTGTCTCCTGGGCTAGAGTGCCGTGGCGTCAGCCTAGCTCACAGCAACCTCAAACTCCTGGGCTCAAGCAATCCCCCTGCCTCAACCTCCTGCATAGCTGGCACTACAGGCATGAGCCACTACACCTGGATAATTTTTTCTATTTTTTGTAGAGATGGGGTCTGGCTCTTGCTCAGGCTGGTCTCAAGCGATCCT
>NW_012149519.1:1239570-1240328 GCF_000956105.1 Propithecus coquereli | reverse complement strand
AGAGCTGTTATTAGACATAGTAGTTAGATGGAGAAACTTCAACAAAGGTCTATTAGGAGCCCCAGAAAAAGAGACTAGAGAGAATTGCAGAGAAGTGATGATTGACAGGGAATAGCTGAGAATTTATCAAAATTGAAAAAAGACTAAGGATCCTTAGTTGAAAGACACAGCCTATTGAATTGCTACAACACAGTGGATGAAACTACAGAAAATTGTGGATAAAGAATAATCTCAAAAGCTATCAGAAAGAAAAGACATTGACTATGAAGGAATCTCAGACAGCATTCTTCTCTCATCACCAACAATAGAACCAGAAGATATCAAGATAATAGTTTTTTTTTTCTTTTTTGTCTCCTGGGCTAGAGTGCCGTGGCGTCAGCCTAGCTCACAGCAACCTCAAACTCCTGGGCTCAAGCAATCCTCCTGCCTCAACCTCCTGCATAGCTGGCACCACAGGCATGAGCCACTACACCCGGATACTTTTTACTATTTTTTGTAGAGATGGGATCTGGCTCTTGCTCAGGCTGGTCTCAAGCGATCCTCCCGCCTTGGCTTCCCAAAGTGCTAGGATTACAGGTGTGAGCCACCATGCCCAGCCTTCAAGATAATATCTTAAAAGTACTGATGGAGGCCGGGCGCGGTGGTTCACGCCTGTAATCCTAGCACTCTGAGAGGCCGAGGCGGGCAGATTGTTTGAGCTCAGGAGTTCGAAACCAGCCTGAGCAAGAGCAAGACCCCGTCTCTACTAAAAATAGAAA
>NW_012149519.1:1234529-1236860 GCF_000956105.1 Propithecus coquereli | reverse complement strand
CAATCTGGGGCTTTTTGTTTTGTCCTCTTAGAGAGGACACGGTTCCCTGTTTGCTGATGTTTCTTGTGGATATGTGAGGTCTGTCCGGAAAGTATACAGCCATTGTTATTAATAATATAATGAGGATGGTTTACGTGACATCAATGTAACCTGACGGCCATGGAGAGTGGACTGTAATGCGCATGCGTGAACAGTGACGACGCTGTACTATTAGTGGGGCGCTTGGTGGCCATTGACTGAGCATGTGCGGTGTGTGGCCCTCACATTCAAAATGACTGAGCAAGTAGAGCAACTAATCTACGTCCAATTGTGTGTTAAGCTTGAACATTCCTTCCACAGACACCATTCGGATGCTTCAGAAGGCTTTCGGGGATGATGCAATGAGTGCAGCACAAATAAAAGTGTGGCACGAAAGCTTCAAAGATGGTCGAGAATCTGTAGAAAATGATCTATGTTCTGGAAGGGCTGCAACAAGCAGAACACCTGAGAATGTTGAACGTGTACGGGTTAGGTTAAGAGATGCTGGGAGAACTGCATGAGGTCCCAAGGTGCCTACTTTGAAGGGGACTGAGGCATCACTGTCCTATGTACAGTGTTTCTTGTATCTTGTATCTTCTTCAATGAATGTCTCTATTTTTCGTATTACATGATGGATACTTCTCGGACAGACCTCATATAGTAGGGAAGATTTGTAATAGGGGAAATTCTAGTTAGCCAAAAGATTGGGTAATTTACTGTGATAGAGAAATCCAAATAACATAGAAATGTAACGATTTTCATCTATTGTTTCAGACATATATATGACCACTTCACGAACCTCTACCCTCAGTTGATCAAGAAACCTTCCATCGTGGATAAAGTTCAGAATTTTATGGAGTACGTATAGTAACTTTCCTCTTCTCATTGTTATTGATGCTGCGAGGCTTGAATCTGTCATTTCAAACAGCAATTTTTTCTTTGCCAATGTCTTTTCCTATCTCTTTAGCAGGACTCTAGAGTTGTTCTTCTAGTAGGGTTTAGCATTTTGGGGTAATGGCATGGAAACTGGTTGCAGACAACATGTCCTCTAATTTAGGCTCTTTCAAAGGTCAGGTTGAAGATCATATTTTCAATTGCTAACACAGCTAAAGGAAACACCATCAGTGCAAAAGCAGGCAAAGTTAAATCCCTGGATCCCTTCCACATGGAGACCCCTCTCCTTCTTGCAAGGATCACTTATTCTTCCTCTTTAAGGTGTGTTCTTTTCATGGGCCTGGTGACTAATCCTAGCTGGGGTGTTAGCTAATATCTAAAGTCATAATTCTTAACACCCTCTGAGAATATTTCCATTTAAATAAAGTTTTCTGAAGACTAAAATTTTATATGTGTTTAAATTTGGAGACAGAAAGGTTTGGCTCTTCAAATCACATGCTAAGCAACCTCTTCATGAAATGCTGAAAGTCCTACAGAGCATCACTTACAAGCCACCGGCTGGATGTCATGAAGCAATCACACTATATAATACTATTCTATGACTGATCTAGAGATAGCCCAAACAAATCAAAAATAGCCCTCAGTATACAAAGTTAGATTAAATCATTAAATCATCATACAAAGTGCAGAGAACAGAAAGAAGATAGAATAAAAGGACAATAAAAGAAATAAGACTTTTTTGCTAAGCATGGTGGGACAGAGGCATTGAGGCAGTTATTTCTTTTTAATTTGATGGCACCCCAGATGGGACACGAACCCACAATCCCTGGCTTAGGGTGCCAATGCCTTATGCATTAAGCTATTGGGGCGAGGCAATTATTAATAACCACTGAAACAAAATGAACCGTAAGCTATGAAAATGACCTGAGAGAAATATAAACAATTATAAATCATCTTTTCCTTAGGAGTTTTTTTGTTTTTGTTTTGTTTTAGAGACGGAGGTCTCACTCGTGCTCAGGCTGGTCTTGAACTCCTGAGCTCACACGATCCTCCCTCCTCGGCCTCCCACAGCACTAGAGTTACAGGTGTGAGCCACCACGCCTGGCAAGGAGTTTTTTTCCTATTGTTTAACTTTACCACTTCTACATACCAAAGTAAAGTTAATCAACTTATCTTTATTGACCTAGTGAGACATTATGGTTTTATATGAAATGCATTTGGATTTTCTGTCCTTGTCATTTTTAGGGCTCGGTATCACAGGTAGATAAACACCACACCTGTGTTTTGGTTTTAGATAGAGCACAGAAGAAGCTACATAGTCCTAGTCCTGAAGTTAAAAATCATTTAGGATTTTCTCTGACATCCTTGAGTAACTGTAACATTACAAGACCTAGAATTTAAATTATACTAGCGTAAGTG
>NW_012149519.1:1231576-1232699 GCF_000956105.1 Propithecus coquereli | reverse complement strand
ATAGGAAAAGTCAATGAAGTAAAGACACTGTGGTTTTTAAGATTGAAATATAGGTAGGAAATCATTACTCTTAGCTCCCTTTAATAATACATATTTCCTTGCTTTGTCTCCTGAAAAGGCCTAGGAGTAATGAAAACCCAGTAGCATTGATCATTTCTTAGGAGAATATGACTTAGGGTAGGTAACAATGTCTTAAGACACAAAAGCACTAACCATGGAGAAAAAGATTGATAAATTCAGCTAATTAAAATGAAGAATTTCCTTTTATCAAAAGACATCATATAGAGAGTGAAAATGTAAGCTACAAACCAGGAGAAGATATTTGTAGTATTTTTAACTAATAAAGGCTTTGTATCTAAATACATATAGAACATCAACAAATAAATTATAAAAACAGAAAACACCCAATAGAAAAATGGGCAATGGGCAAACAAACATCAATAGGAATTTCACGGAAGAAGAAACGCAATGACCCATAAACATGCGAAGAAATGCTCAATTTTAAAGAAATGCATACTAAAACCTCAGTGAGATCCTATTACATGCCAGAATTAGGAAACCTCGGTTACTGCTGGAGTAAATTATAACCACTTTGCAGAAAAAATGGATATTTCTTGAAACATATGAAGACAATGCATATTCTACAACCTAGCAATTCCACTGTGAGATTACAGACACTCTTGGACTTGAGGTCCATGTACATAAAAGTCCACAGGAGCATTGTTTTGTTGTGAACTGGAAACATCTCCAATCCTCATCATAAGTATATTACAATACTATATAGATATTCACACAATGGAATGGCATATAACAATGAAAATGAATGAACAATTTCCACACATTGGTAAATGTAAAAACAAAAATCGAGTGAAAGAAATGTGTCACAAAAGAATGCACACAATATGATTCTGTTTGTATAAATTCAAAAATAGGCATATTTTTTTAAAAGTTTTGTTCAGAGATTCATATATAGATGGTAAAATAATAAAGAAGCAGATAATGAGTAACACAAAATTTAGCACAATTATTACTGCTGATAGGGAAGGAGGGAGATGAGATTGCAGATCTCTAGGGCTCTGCTAATGTTCCATATCTTATAATGTGAGATGAGTACATCGGTGTT
>NW_012149519.1:1230066-1231526 GCF_000956105.1 Propithecus coquereli | reverse complement strand
GTCCTGAAGTTAAAAATCATTTAGGATTTTCTCTGACATCCTTGAGTAACTGTAACATTACAAGACCTAGAATTTAAATTATACTAGCGTAAGTGGGTATATAATTTCTAAATGCCTGGTTTTAGTCAGCTTTGGATGAGCAACCACTGAGACCTCTAGTACAAATCTAATTTCTGTTCCAGTAAGCAAGATGAGTGGACCCGGAAAAACATCAAAGAATACAAGGATGACTCATTTTGGAGACATACAGGCTATGTTATGGCACAACTGGATGGGCTATACGTAGGGGCAATGAAGAGGGCTATATTAGAAGGAACAAAGGTAAGATTTTTAAGAAGCTGCTCAGAATTTATACGGTATGACAGTAATATTGAAAATCATCTTTAAAATAACATTCCAATTTAAAAGCAGATTAAAGCAGGACTAGAGTACAAATTCCTTGTGGACAAGCACTGTCATATCTATCATGTTATAGCACCTAACTCACTGTCTGACACAAAATCCAAGCTCAACATACAAATAGAACAACTTGGTTCTGTGTTTTCAATCTTCCATAATAACTGTACTCAGGAGGAGGTAACGTGATATGAATGTACTGTCTATTTAACTAACCTGTTAAAGCCAGTGCTTTGGACTATATGCTCATTAAGACAAAATGTCTGAGTGTACAAGTTCTGCATTCCTCACACTGTGCAACATTCACCTAAACACATATACACACGCAAACACACACATCATAATTTTGGGGGAAAGCTTTACTGAATCATTGAGGTTTCCAAGGTACGATTTGATATATTTTCAAAAATTATGGGTATTTTGATCCCTGGGTGCAATATATATATACTGGGCAATATGCAAAAAAAAATCAAAGCTTATAATTTTTAATCATATGAGTTCAGCTTCGCTAATACGATTAAAAAATGCAAATTAAAACCTAAATAAATAGATACTTTCTCACTTATCAATTTGGCAAAAATTCCAAACTGTGAAAGTGTACTCTGTTGGCAAAGTTATGGGGAAAAAAGGCACTTTCCTAAAATACTGGTGCAAATGCAAAATGGTACATCTACTATGGACAGGAATTTTGGCAATCTGTATGAAAATCATGTACTTATTTACCCTTTGACCCAGTAATCCCACTTCTAGTATTATCACAGAGGTACACTGGCAAAAATACAATATGGCATATGTGCAAGCCTATTTATTTGCAGAGAATTTGTATTAGCAAGAGCCTGAAAAGAGCCAGATATGCAGAGGACTGGCTGCAAAACTGATGTCGCTGTAAAAAGAAAGATAGATTTCCACGTATTGTTGAGGAGTGACCTTTGGGATTTGTTATTAAGAGTTAAAAAATAAGGTGAAGAGGGTGTATTGTGATCTACCTTTTATATAAGAAAGGAAAATAAAGATTGATAGACAATAGATTGATAGATAGATTTGCTTGTCTTTTCAAGAGTAAA
>NW_012149519.1:1223714-1227364 GCF_000956105.1 Propithecus coquereli | reverse complement strand
AAAGTCATTTGTGTTTGTCTTCTCAGCACCTCTACCTAAAAACCAATTTGTATATACAACTATTATGTACCCATAATAATGAAAAATTAAAAAAAGAATTTTAAAAATTTGTAGATGCCTAGCCCTGGGCTATTCTGGTAGGTTGAATCTTGTGCTCTCCAGTTAGCACAAAGTTCATGTTCAAGTATAATCTGATAATTCCTTCAGGGTTAATGCTGCCTAGTCAGATGGTCCTATATTAAGCACACAATCAAAATCAGAAGCATCTTAGTTGACTGTTTTTGCAGTAAAGTAGTGGTTCTCATCTAGGGGTGATTTCTCTCCAGAGGACATTTGGCAATATCTGGAGACATTTTTGGTTGTCACAACTGGGAGTATATTTTATACTGACAGATAGAAGGTAGAGGCCAGGAATGCTGCTAAACATCCTATAACACAACCCTCCAAAAGGAAGAATTATCTAGCTCAAAATTTCAATATCACTAAGGTTGAGAAACCCTGCTGTAGAAGAATGCAAACTGAAAGCTCTGTTTTACTAAGGAGCCACTCCCCAAATCTGTGGCTATCAAAACACGCTAAAACATCTTTTCTAAACTATAAAGCCGTAACAATTACTTTATAAGCTGAAATAAAATCTAGTACATCTGTTACATGAGAGACATCTGCTACATTATCTGTTACATAATTCACAAGGGAATTATTTAATGAATCCCTAACAAGAGGAAAAACAGAGAATGACATCTGTCACAAATCAATGTTAAATACAGTCTTTGTCTTTTCCCAGCCCTTGACCCTGTTCCAGATTCGGTTCCTGAATGCAGTTGGAGATCTATTGGATCTAATTCCCTCACTCTCCCCCACAAAAAATACCAGTCTGAAGGTTTTTAAGAGATGGGACATGGGACATTGCTCTGCTCTTATTAAGGTAAGACATACCAGCTCCTTTTTCCTTGTTCTGGTTCACACAGACTTTTTCTGTATATCAGTCAAATATGGCAACATCTCATCACCCCTGGCTATAGCTATGTATCAGCTCATGGGTTCCTTTGTGGTAGGATTTAAGAACTGGAAGGAACTCTGATGGAGGGAACTAGAAGTACCTAATGTTACCTCTGTTTCTTCCACCATTCCTCCCATGCTGTATGCACCTGCCACTATCACCTTCTAGAATCTTCCATTCTGGATGTTAGAAAGAAGAGTTTGTTTTGTGCACGTTAAAGGTCAATATTGGATTCCTTAGCCATATTTTTCAGCACCAAGTATAGCAATAAGTACTTACTTGAATTGACACAATCCCTGTTTGTCTCCTACACTTATAACTGTAGTCGGTTATCTATGTACCCCTGTGTCACCCACTATGGCTATAGGTTCTTCCTGGATTTGAGAACATCTATTTTGCTCACTCAAGCTGGTACACATACGCAGCCATGCTCAGGATATATAAACACTGGGACTTCAATATCAAGGATAAAGACACCAGCAGTAGTCGCCTCTCTTTCAGCAGTTACCCAGGTAAATAAATTTAGAGGGACATCTGAATATTTTGAGTACTATTTCAAGATAAAGCCTTGGTGATTCAGAGTTAACTGGAATGGGAGCAGGAATGTTTAGTGGTTAGTACACATTAATGAAAATTCTGATTTTTAGAGTGTTTTTTTGAAGAAATATAGTTCTAATACTTTAATAGAATGACATAAACTGGATAAATGGAGTTGCCAAATAGAAGACACTTTGTAAATGTAAATGGATGCATCTAAATTCACTTCAAAAAATGTCAACTGAGTATTTATTAAGTACAAGACACTTTCCTAAGCTCTGCAGTGGATGCAAAGAAAAGCACAACAGATTCTGCACTCATTTATCTCCTTGAGGGCCTGTACTTTTTCCCTCCTATTCACTGTAATATCCACAGCACTTAACCCAGTATGTGGCACCTAGTACTTAATAAATTGTGAAATGCATGGATTGATGGATGTGTAAGCTTTATATACCTTATGCTATAGTCAGGAGAACAAGATAAGTACGATACAGATAAGAGTAATAATATTACTGGATACTGTATATGCTATAAAAGGAATGTAACACAGGTTATGGGTATTCCAAAGAGGAAGAACTCACACCTGATTGTTGGGGAAAGGAAAGAGGCTGACATTTGAGATGGACCATGAACAATGGCTAGAATTCGAACAGGTAGAGATGGACGGGAGGACAGTTTCTGTAGAGCAGGGTTGCAAACGCTTGTGTCTAAAGGAGAGAGGCAGGTGATGTAAATGAATAAAGCAGGGCTGGTGTAAGAAAACAGAAAGTGGAAATGCCTGTAGCAAACACATGACCCCATCCAAAGGAGGCGACAACTCAGCGCCCACAGACTGTCCTCCTACAGGAATATGGAGACCAGGGTTTCCAGATCCTCCAACTTCTTAAGATAAAACAATGGATTTAAAAAACAAAACCCACTGTGTAAACCCAACAAAGTATGTCTGCTAGCTGGAATTGCTCCCCCTGTCCCCAATTGCAGGTTTGCAACCTGCTCAGGAAAAGTCATGAGCAAAGGCAAGGCGGAAACACTTAGCAAACAAACATCTGAGAGACCAACACAGATGCAGTGTGGACAATGGGAACCTTTAATTACATGTCTATAATGTATGGGGTGGTTATACCAAACACTTGTCATACCTGTCTACCTCTGTTAGAGTAGGATTGGACTTTTTGATACTACTGTCCTGATAGTATTAACACCCCTCTATTAGAAATACTGACCAGGGGTGTGACCCAATATTTTTCTGTCCTTGTGACCTGCTCTTTCCTTTGACATTACTTTGATTTCATCTTTGTCTTAGTTTGCGTAATTGTTTTCGCATTGAGGGGGTCTGGGGACTCCCCTCTCTGAGTTAGACTGTCCTTTGATTCTTTTACATCCCGTTAGACCTACATTTAAGGACAGCAAGAGACCGAGACCAGTCAAAAATTCTTCCTCTTACTTGCGATAAAATGCAATGTTCTGCTTTGAAATGTCTGTGGAATGTGACGTTCTTCAGTAGTCTTAACAGTCCTGGATTCTAGAGGTAGTGGTGGAGGACATGGGGGAGGTTTTCCTATGAAACTTATGACCCTGTTAACATCTGCGTATATATCCTTCCAGAATAGATACATAGATAAAACAGAGAGCTGTTTAGAGCAATTGAAACTGAGAGAGAACAAAAGACACTTTCCTACCCCAAGGTGTTTTTAAAGGAATCGGTGAAACACTGTGATTTGTATGTTCTCTAACTGGAAAGCTTTGCTCTCAACAGAAAACAGGAGAAACATGCAGAGTCTTATTTATATCAGAAACTGTTTGATTAAGGGATTGGCCACATTGGATTCATCCCACAGACATGGAACTATGCTTTGCTGTGCAGTTCATGCCATGTGAGCTGTTGATCGCCCAACAAAGCTGGGTGGCTTCTTTGTTTTTCTCTGGTGGAGGAGTGCCGTGGTCAACTGGGGGAGCTGGGAGAGTGGAGTTGTTTCTGTATGGAAGGGGGCAGAGCCTGGAGGCTCTTCATCATCTGGGAAGAAGATTAAGAATTCCTGAGTCAATAGTTAATAATTACATATTGTGTTTTTGAAATTTACTAAAAGAGTAGATCTTAAATATTCTCACCACA
>NW_012149519.1:1219103-1222489 GCF_000956105.1 Propithecus coquereli | reverse complement strand
TGAGTTGCTGTAGCACAACACAACTTTCTGTGTTCTCCTGTTGTCCTAGCAAGAATCTTTGAGGGATGATTACCAAATAAGAATTGTTGGAAGGATACTCTCAAAGTGGTACTTCAGCAGAGGACAATAAAAGGAACAATAGTAATCCTTCACATGCACCATCAACACTACACAAGGATCTGCTGCCTCTAGTACACTCAAACTCCTCCAAGCCAAGCTCGTGCTCTGCGTTCACCAGAGCCTCAGTTAACTCCATAAAAATAGAGGTGGTTATATGTCAAGAAAATAGATTAATTCCTATTAATCTGGAAAGGATTTAAGGTGACTTGGTTGCTTAACAGGTTTGCTCTTCTTTAGGCTGTTCTAAAAAAACAGGATAGGAATTTCCCTCACCCATGGGGAAATTATTTCACTGAAGAGGCTAACGTGCAATGCCCTGAGAAAGTCAGAAATACACCAAAGTGCACCAGGTGCCGATAACCCCCGTACCACCCTTAGATCTGGGCACGGGATCTTCCCTCCCACCAGCTTTGAAATGCTTTCCTCAAAAAATTGCCTTAGTTCCCCACCAGTGCCCTGATACAGACCAGGCTGGCAGTACCGGGAGTCCTGACTCTGACCTATGTCCCTTGTGCCTTAGTTTAGAAAGCTCCTTTCTGGAAAATTTCTATATCCCCATCCAGTGCCCAAGACTGACCAAGGTGGCAGAGCCATCCAGGTCAGCCTCTCTGAGCCCAGAAAGGGACCTACAGGAGCCCCTGTCCCATATCTGCCTTTCTGGGGGCTCTTCCCCTTCAGCCCTGCTCACATGTGGTTCCACAAGATGCCACGAGGAGCTCCGGGACTCAAGCCTACAGCCTGGGCCCAGAGAGTGAAGCCCTTCAGCTGGCACTCACGGTATATTGTTTGCAGGACAGTGCCTGATTGAGCTGTCAGAAAGGTGGTAACATGATGATTTGAGGTGACTCTTATGTCAGACAGAGCATGTGTTCAGGGCTCTAAGCTACCAAAAGTCACCTCTCAGCCCTGGGCTTCAGCCTGTACAAGAGCTCTGTATCAGCTTTCTCCTGTCTGCTCCCAGCGCGGTGCCTTCTCCCTTCTATAGCACCTGAGGGCAGCAGGGGAGAAGAGTAGAGCCAGCTTTACCCTGTGAGCTCCACTGCTGGCTCCTGTGGTGGCCCCCTCGCCCCTGCAGGCTCTCCACCGGGTGTTAGGCAGTCCTCAGAGTGCACTAGTCCTGGCCTCTCCAGGGCCTTTTGAGAACCTTGCTCCACAACACAAATGAGCCTTTGTAGCAGCTCTCTTGCCACCATTTGACGAGGCAACATCCTACAGTCACGGGTCAGTCTTTAGCTGAGTAGATTGTCCTCATGCAATTGAGACAGCTCTTCCAGAAGAGCCGTCCCTGCCCACTGGTGCTGGTGTACAGAGGCTGGGGGAGTGGTCAGCATGAAAAGAGATCATATTCTAGGGAGGCAGTAATTAGCCTGAAGAGTCCAATAGCAGACGTGGTTGGAAAATATGTTTATCTACATTTACACTATATAATTCTGAATTTTAACATTAATGGCCAGAAAACGAATTATCACTCACATTTTTTTAACACTCTGAATAAGCCTTGCATTTGTGGTCATCATTCATAAAGTGAGGTAAAAATCCATGGGTCGTTAGAAGCCAGTCTTCACAGGCTGCATGAGAGATATTGCAGGGTCATTAAGTCAATGGTGTTAGGGAACTGCAGAGGCAGAGATCTAAGTTGTTCTAATACAAACAGGTTCCAAAGAGTCATGGCCTTTTTAAGTAATAGCAGTATTGCTATTGCTATGACAGAGATAAGAAATTAGCCAGGAACAATGCAATTGATAATAAAGACCACAAAGAGATGGTACTTGGACACTATAAAGAATCTTCACATGCACTGATTGGACAATAAACAAATACATACATAAGTACCTTTCTTTGCCCATTATTCTATATCTTCAATGATAAATCACTATACCTCACATAGAGCCATGAATTTTGTAGTATACTTTTTAATCAAATTGTTTGTATAAGCAGGGGGCCTGCAAAAAAAATAAATAAATAACCTTGCCAGTGACACTGGATACCCTAAGGAAGGTGGCCATGGACAGCCTTGTTCTAGAAGCTTTCTGTTCCTAACAAGAAGGGTTTTGAATAGCCATGGTCTCTTTTGCCTAGCAGCTGATAAGGCTGAGGGGTATAAAAGCCCTGCACTAGCCATCACCCGCCAAGTATTGATTTTGGCAATGCAAGTCAAGAATGAAGAAAGTAAGACGTAGCGATCGTGTAGGAAATGATGGCACTGAAAAGGTAGCCAATGCCACTGTGTGAAGACCTCAGCACAAAGGTCTGCTGATTTTAATCAATTCAGAGAAAACTGACATGGTCACAGCATGGTGTCTTCCAATCCATGAATATGGTCTTATTTCTCTATTTATTTATGTCTTCTTTAATTTGAGCAATGTTTTGTAGGTTTCAGTATACAGGTCTTACATACCTTTTGTTAAGTTGAATCCTAACTAATTTTTGATGCTACTATAATCAGAGTTGGTTTTTTAATTCTTTTTTTTCCAACTGTTCATTGCTTGTATATATGTATTAGTTATCCATTGCTACATAACAAATTACTCCAGAAGTTAGTGGCCAAAAACAATAATCATTTAGTAACTCATGGTTTCTATGGATCAGGAATTTAGAGAGGGCACAGGAAGGAGAGTTTGTCTCTACTCTGCTACGTCTGGGGCCTCAGCTAGAAGACCCAGAGACTGAGGGCTGAAGTCTTTGATAGCTTAACTGAAGCTGGAGGATGCACTTTCAGGGTGACTCACTTACATAGTCGACAAAGTAGCGCTGGCAAATTGGTTCCTCTCCACTTGAGCCTCCCCTCAGAACTGCTTGAGTATCCTCACGATGAGGTGTCTGGCTTCCTCCGAACCAAGTGATCCAAAAGAACAAGGCAGAAACAGTAATGCCTATTGTGACCTCACCTCAAAAGTCACACATTGTCACTTCCACCAGATTCCATTCCTTAGAAGCAAGATATTGTGACCAGCCCACATTCCAGGAAAGGGAATTAGGATCCACCTTTTAAAGAGAAGGGTGTCAAAGAATTTATGGAAAATTTAAAACTACCGCAATATAGAAAGATGATTTTTTTTGGTATGTTATTATCCCGTTATCTTTCTAAATTCATTCATCAGTTCTAATAGCTTTTTTGTAGATTATTTGGGATTTTCTATATATACAATCATGTCATCTCTGAATAAAGACAGTTTTGCTTCTTCCTTTCCTAGTATGTCTTTGATTGTTTTCTTGCACAATTACACTGGACAAGACCTCCAGAATAATGTAGACTACAAGTGATG
>NW_012149519.1:1217290-1219053 GCF_000956105.1 Propithecus coquereli | reverse complement strand
GTTTTATATTTATATTAAAATTAAATAAAAGTAACATGAAAATCAAAAAACAACAACAGAAAAAGAATTCCTGAGTCAGAACCCACACATCAACATGGGTCAGAATGGGTAAATGTCAGAAACATTTATGACTCAGCTGAGGCACACATTTAAGGTGATGGTAACTGGGCTGTTACAGCTACCATCGTACGAAAGAAACAGATAATTCTGAAGCTCTCGCATGCGCTATCCATACTTTTGCACACAGCATGGCCTTCCTGCCAAATTTTTTGAAGTGGTCATCGAGATGATAGCCATGAAAACCATGAAAGCTTCAAGACATGACATTTTATGGTCTTCGTGAAGTTTCTCGGAAGGAGAAAGGAAGAGCTTGGAAATTTGCTAAACTGTTTTCCAACATATGAAGTCCAACTGCTTTGAACCTCAGTTTTCTCATCTGTAAAATGAGGCTAGTATTAATAGAATGTTTGCTCCATAAAGTCGTAAACATACAACTTATTGATTCATCAACAATTTTCTGTTAAATCGTTGTGCTAGGCAAAAGATGTATGATGTGGAGCAGGACAGACATAATCCCCACTCTCACAAGATTTGCATTCCAGTGAGAATTAGAGACCAAAAAAAGAGCAATGACAATAAAGTGCGATTTGTGTAGTAATAGGGAAGACTAGTCTGGGGATGCTGAGATAGCTTTTAAGAGAAAGTAGGATTTAGGTCAAGACACAAAAGGCAAGATAATGTAGCCAGGCCAATGGGGATAAGGTGGTGGTAGAATGTTCCCTGTGGAACAAACAGTATGTAGGCAAGAGAAATGTAAAGAACAACACAAGACCACTAAAGTGACAGGTGGAACGGACATGAATAGATTTCCATGATGGAATTGTCTGGCCCATTAGAGGAGGAGGACAGGAGAGGCTGCCAACAGAACATTTAGAAGGCTGGTGCAATAATCCAGGTAACTCAAATCACCATAATGTTTTGTAATGGTCAGTCGTGTATGGATGGGAGACTGATATCCATCTTCAAGAAGAAAGCAAAATGCCAAAAATGACTGCTGAGTTGCTGTAGCACAACACAACTTTCTGTGTTCTCCTGTTGTCCTAGCAAGAATCTTTGAGGGATGATTACCAAATAAGAATTGTTGGAAGGATACTCTCAAAGTGGTACTTCAGCAGAGGACAATAGAAGGAACAATAGTAATCCTTCACATGCACCATCAACACTACACAAGGATCTGCTGCCTCTAGTACACTCAAACTCCTCCAAGCCAAGCTCGTGCTCTGCGTTCACCAGAGCCTCAGTTAACTCCATAAAAATGGAGGTGGTTATATGTCAAGAAAATAGATTAATTCCTATTAATCTGGAAAGGATTTAAGGTGACTTGGTTGCTTAACAGGTTTGCTCTTCTTTAGGCTGTTCTAAAAAAACAGGTTAGGAATTTCCCTCACCCGTGGGGAAATTATTTCACTGAAGAGGCTAACGTGCAATGCCCTGAGAAAGTCAGAAATACACCAAAGTGCACCAGGTGCCGATAACCCCCGTACCACCCTTAGATCTGGGCACGGGATCTTCCCTCCCACCAGCTTTGAAATGCTTTCCTCAAAAAATTGCCTTAGTTCCCCACCAGTGCCCTGATACAGACCAGGCTGGCAGTACCGGGAGTCCTGACTCTGACCTATGTCCCTTGTGCATTAGTTTAGAAAGCTCCTTTCTGGAAAATTTCTATATCCCCATCCAGTGCCCAAGACTGACCAAGGTGGCAG
>NW_012149519.1:1214252-1214990 GCF_000956105.1 Propithecus coquereli | reverse complement strand
AGTTTTGCTTCTTCCTTTCCTAGTATGTCTTTGATTGTTTTCTTGCACAATTACACTGGACAAGACCTCCAGAATAATGTAGACTACAAGTGATGAGCATGGAAATCCTGCCCAATTCCTGATCGTCAGTGAAAAGTATGATGCTATCAGTAGTGTTTTTGGAGATGATTTTTAAAATGTTATAATGTTTATAACGTTAAGGAAGCTCCCTTCTCTTTGTACTTTGCTTAATGTTTTTATCAATGAAAGAATGTTGCTTTTTGCCAAATTCTTTCTTAGAATCTACTGAAAAGATCATATGACTTTTCCCCTTTATTACTGTGATGAGTTATATCGATTGATTATCAGATGTTAAAACCAACTTGGCATTCCTGGGTTAACCCTCACTTAGTCATGATATATTATTCTTTTTATTTATCTTTTGATTCAGTTTACTAACATTTTGTTAAGGATTTTTTTTTATCTATGTCCATGAGAGATACTGGTTTGTAGTTTCCTTCTCTCATGATGATTTTAGTATCAAGGTAAGCTTATTTTTATATTCTAAATTTGGAATTATTTCTTCCTCCTAAATTTTCTAAAAAAAATTGTATAAGATTGGTATTATTGTCTTCTTTATACATTTAATGGAATTCACCAGTGAAGCCATCTGAATATGGAGTTTTATTTGTTGAAAATAAATTTAGGCCAGGCGCGGTGGCTCACGCCTGTAATCCTAGCTCTCTGGGAGGCCGAGGC
>NW_012149519.1:1211374-1211696 GCF_000956105.1 Propithecus coquereli | reverse complement strand
ATATTTTCCTTAACCTCTTAATGTTGGTAGATCTGTAAAGTGCCTTTTATCATTCATGATATTGTATCATCATTCTTTTTTCTTGATCAGTCTAGCTGGAACTGTATTGATTTCATTGGTATCTCTGAAGAACGACGTATTAGTTCCATCAATTTGTTTTCCATTTTCCATGTTTCTTCTTCATTAATTTCATTTTTTTATTATTATTTTCTTTCTTCTACTTTGTGTTTAATTTGCACTTTTTTCCTAGTTTCTTAAGGTAGAAGCTTAGATAATTGATTTTGATCTCTTTCTACTGTAAATAAATAAATCTATAAATTTC
>NW_012149519.1:1205165-1208859 GCF_000956105.1 Propithecus coquereli | reverse complement strand
TAATATTTTTCTATATATTTTTAGTTGTCCGATTAATTTCTTCCTATTCTTAGTAGAGACAGGTTCTTGCTCTTGCTCAGGCTGGTTTCGAACACCCGAGCTCAAACAATCTGCCCGCCTCGGCCTCCCAGAGTGCTAGGATTACAGGCGTGAGCCACCATGCCCGGCCGCTCATCCTCATTCTTAACAACGCTGTACTAATGTTCAGTTTCTCCCTGCCTTTGATCATTTTTAGTACGTTCAAATAGTTGTTTTAAATAATTTTAAAAGGCGTCCTGGCATGTCAGGCGGGTGGAGGTCTCACGTGGGAGGAAAAGCTGGAATCTACTCAAAGTGCTTTTAGTTAAGGATTCCAATAATGATGCTCCCCAAGAGGCTGAGGCCTCAAGCACAATCATCTACAGTTTTTACAACTGTTATTTATAGGAGAAATCACTCAATTTCATCATGCTGCCATTATTGGAATATTCACCCTTTGTATGAGCATTTTTATTGCCAGTTAATACACATCACCTAAGTGCTTCCCATATGAACAAACAGTAGCACAAGAGCTCCTTCTAGAAGCCTTTACTAACCTTCAGGCTGAGCAAGCTATCCTTCCTTTGAACTTCCTGGATACCCTGTGGGTAATTTCCTCAAAGCCCATCTTCCACACTCACGTTTGTGTCCCCAGGACCAGCACAGAGCCTTTTACAGTGTAGTCATTGAATAAATATCTGTGGAAGGAAAGACAAAGAAAAGGAAGAAAAGAAGGAAGGAAAAAAAGAAGGATGGTAGGAAGAACAGAGAGGAAGGCGATAGGCAGACAGATCATGGGTGTCCCACTCTGATGTGGGTGTGGTAGGAGCTGCAAGAAGGAAAAAGAGGCAATCGAGTGACAGGAGAGGTGAGAGCTGCCTAAGAGATCACAGTTCCTGTTGTAACTTCATTACTTTCTACCCATACTGCCCTCCTTTCATACCCTGAATTTGCAAACAGGAATCCAAAATGTTCAGGAATTGTTAGCAAAGGACTTCAGATGCAATTCTATGTGTTCAAGTTCTATGTTGAAGCTAATCCTTTGTGGTCACCTGATGATAATGGTATGAATAGTACCTGACTAGCTTTATGGGAATTACATAGTGCTCAAGTTTTAAATCACTATAAACTTGTTTGCACTCGACTTGTCATTAAATAAAAAGGAAAACAAAACACCCTAATATTTGTTTAGTCTCTACTATGTGCCTGGCTCTGTGTTTGACACTATGAAAAACATTTAGTGTGTATTGTGTCATTTAATTTTCATAAAAACCTAACAAGGAGGATATTTTATCTGCATTTTTCAAATAAAGGCATAGAAACAGGTTCAGAGAAGTTAAATGGTCAAGGTCACACAACTCGACTGTTGAGGACTGGGTTCAAACAGAATATATCTGACAATAAATATCCACTTTTTTCCCAGAAATGATTCAGTTTGCTTTTAAGTTAAAGGGTTAAAACTAAAACTAAACTAAAACTAAAAGAGCTATGAACTCAAAGGGCCTCCTGGCATGCCAGGCGGGTGGAGCTCTCATGTGGGCACAAAGGCTGGATCGTGTTTAATTGAGGACTCCAGTAATGATGTTCCTCATGACACCGAGGCTTCAAGCTTAATTATCTTAAGCGAGGCTCTCTGGAATGCACTTAGCAAGTATATGTGTGTTCCTACTTCGCATTATGTCCAGGTATCCTGTCACCTCCTCCACAGACCTATACATACCTCTTAAATGTTCCTCGAATTTCCCATGGACCTTGCTAAAAATGCAAATCTCAAAGTGCCATCCATAGAAATTCTCATTTCTTGGCTCTGGGCTTCGGCATCTGTAACAAGCACCTTAGGTGATTCTAGCATCCTGGGCCCATAGCCTATCCTTCGAGACTATGACAGCCCTGGTGGTCTAGGTAGCAAAAACTTTGCTTAGTCTTTTCTTGTTTGAAGTTCATGTACTCAAAGGTAGGTGCACACAAAGATAAAAGAATAGGCTAAAGCCCCAGGAAAATTTAATCAAGTCTTCATGATCCAGAATGTGATAATTTCCATAGGCTATAATTATAAAATGCCTATTTAATAATGTATGTTGTAAACATTTTTAATATTCTATAATTACTTTCATGAATTTCATGTTGCCTCTTTGATCTTAGGTACTTTGGTCATAAAGCTGAAGTGTATACAAACAGTTTACAAGTTAGTACGTACCAGAATTCCCATCTCTCACTTTTAAAAAGTAGGACCGAGGGAAGAAAAAAAATAAAACCAAAACTAGGGCACATATTCCAAAGGATAATAGATAGATTTTGTAGCACTTAGTTTCTGTTTTCTTAAGTACCTTTTAATAATTCTTTCTCTCCCCTTTGGCACCATCCCAGGACTCTGATGTCTTCTGCCAGGTCGCACCTGTCATGATTGTCCTTCCCCACCTAGTTCAGGAAGTTTCCTCCCTTCTATCTTTCCAGAAATCCCACCTTATTTTCCATACTTTTCTTGATTAACTGGTCATAAGGCGATTTCCCTCAACTCCACCCTGTCTCAACATGCAACTCCCCATGGCTCAATCGTGTTAATTGTTTCTGATGTATTTGTTCCTCCGTGTGTGTTGAGTAAGCGTTGTCGCCGTTTGCATGACTGCGTATCTGTTCCCATCACATTTGTCGGGATGTGGTGTAGTGAAAATGGCATGTGTTGGGAGCTGGTCTTAGGTTCATTCCTGACAAGGCTGTTTATTAGCGTTTAATAGTTTAAACAGTTCGTCTAAGCTCTTTTTGTGAAAATCAAATGATGGCATCCATCCTTCTAAAGCAAGATATCCAGCACGTAGTAGATGCGCCTGTCATGTTAGTCACTGCTGTCTTCTCTTTCTCCCTTAGATTTCACAATTACTTATTGAGCATCTACTATGTGTCAAACTTTTTTCTTGGTGCTGAAGTAAACAAGCACCAGTAAGCAAGGGGGAAAAAGTCCTTTCCCGGGTAGAGTTTACATGCTATGGAGTAGACAGAAAAGAAAAAAGTAAACAATTAATATAATCTAAATTAAATAATTTATTACTAAGAAAAAACAAATTTCATTTTGATGTGGATGATAATAACAGAATGCTGATTAAATACAAACGCACCTTCTTTACGTTTACTTTATACAACCTCTAAGAGGCTTACGAATTCCGTACTGTACATTCCAGGTTGTCCAGATTCCACAGTAAGGGCTTGAATACACAGCAGCCCGATTCCTCCATTGACCACATTCCTCCTGCAGGATTAGACAGAAATGTGTTCTATAAATACTGAATTGATTGAAGAATAATCACTGGAGGGAGTAGTAGAAATTGATTGGTATCGGTTCAGATGTTGGCAGGCGGGGAAGCAAATGAATACCATTCTGGAAGGTGGGAGGCGCTAGAAAGGGCTGTAGGAATTTGTGTGCTGGGGTAGCAGGAAGCCTACAGCTTCCTTTTCTTGGAGTGAGCAAGCAGAGTATTTTCCCGCTGCAGACAGCAATCTTAGAGCAGGGGTTTTGATGGAGACTCAGAGGGGAGTGCAGACAGGCAGGGAAGATGGCCCAGGCACGAGACTTTTGACACAGCTGAGCGAATTCTGGTAAGGTCTCTGGGCTAGGAACCATTGCACAGTGTTTGACACTTAGTGGGTGTTTGACAAAATTTGTGGTTTTTATTTCTCTGTT
>NW_012149519.1:1203290-1205115 GCF_000956105.1 Propithecus coquereli | reverse complement strand
CTGATATTAATATAGCCACTCCAGCTTTCTTATACTTACCATTTGCATCTTCTACTTTTTCTACCCATTTATTAAATACTTTCAAACTATTTGTGCCTTTGTGTTTAATGCCTGACTTTTGCAGACAGCAAATTGGTGAGTTGTGCTTTTTTTGTTTTAATCAAGCTTGATGATCTGTGACTTTTGATGGAAATCTTTAGTCCATTTACATTTAGTGAAAATATTTGTATATTTGAACAGCTATTTCTCTATTTAGTTTATTTCATCTCTGTCTTGTTTCTCTGTTCCTCCTTTCCTGTCTTCTTTTGCATTAAACATTTTAACACAAGAATTCTAACAAAATATTTTTTATTTTAATACTCCTGTTGGCTTTCTAGCTATATTTGTTTACATTGGTTTTTATTACTTGTTCTAGGGATTGTAATATTCATCTTTAACTTATCCCATTTTACATCAAATTATCATTTAATTACGTCTACTAAAAAAATATAGGAACTTTGCAATGGTAATAGTTCCATTTAGTGTCTCCTATTCTTTGTGCTATTGTAATCATCTCTATATTGCATCCATATATGTTGTAAATACAACAATATGGTATTAAATTTTTTATTTAAACAAAATTAAAACAAGAAATGTGTGTGTGTGTTTGAGAAGTAAGCTGTTAATTATACCATTTTTTCCTCTAATTGTATTTTTTTCCTACATTTAAATTTTTATCCTTGGCTTTGTGGTGAGCTAACTCTGGTTTTCTTAGTGTTGATTCAACTTTGGGTTTGTTGTCCTTATAGGATCTGTAAATTAATGTTTTTCATTAAATTTAAGGATTTTTCAGCAATTATAGCTTCACATATTTTTTCCATCACCTTTTCTCTCTCTTTTCCCTCTGGCATTTCACTTATCTGTCAGATGATAAATATTTTTGCATAAGTCTTTGAGGCTTTGTAAATTTTTATTTAGTGTTTATTCTCTCTATTCTTCAGATTGGAGGATTTCCACTGATCTGCCTTCAAGTTTTCTGATTCCTTCTTCTGCCATCTCAAATTTACCGTTGAACTATACAGTGAATTTCTCATTTCAGTTATTGTACTTTTCTGGTGTAGAATTTCCATTTTGTTCTCTGTTTAGTTTCCAATTTTATGTTGAGATCCTCTCTCTGGTAACTCTTAATGCCATGTTTTCTTTTTGAAAACTTGTCCCTGCTAAATCCAACGTCTAGGCTTACTTGAAAACAGTTTCTAGTGACTTTCTTAAGTGTCACTTAAAACAGGGTCATGCTTCCCTGTTTCTTTCAGTGTCTAGTCTACTAATTTTGGTTGAAATTTGGACTTGAAAAATAGTACACTCTAATGACTATACTATAACAACATAAATTTATTTTCTCACAGTTCTGGAAGCTGTAAGTCCAAGGTCAAGTTGCTGGCGGGTTTGGTTTATCCTGAGGCCTCTCCTTTTGGCTTGCAGATGGCCACCTTCTCACTGTGTCCTCACATGGCCTTTTCCTGTGTGCACATACCTGGCATATCTTCCTCCTCTCATACAGACACCAGTTATATTGGATTAAAGCTCACCCATATGACCTCAGTTCACCTTAATTACCTTTGTTAAGGCCCTGTTTCCAAATACGGTCACATTCTCAGGTACTGGGGGTTAAGACTTCAACATATGAAGTTTGGGAGAACACAATTCAGTCCACAACAGGGGTTAGGAGTATAGTCAAGCAAGGAAAGCTCATGCTCATTCTTTTTTTTTTTTTTTGAGACAGAGTCTCACTGTGTTGCCCGGGCTAGAGCGCCGTGGCATCAGCCTAGCTCACAGCAACCTCAAA
>NW_012149519.1:1168051-1190232 GCF_000956105.1 Propithecus coquereli | reverse complement strand
CATGCACTATAGTCCCAACTACTCAGGAGGTAGGAGAGTCGCTTGAGCCCAGGAATTTGAGGCTGCAGTGAGCTGTGATTGCACAGCTTGGGTGACAGAGTGAGATCCTGTCTCTCTAAAAAAAAGGCCTTCTTGTTGTGATTTTACATAGTAGAAGGGGCTAGCCAGCGCCCTCAGGCTTCCTCTATAAAGGCATTAATCCCATTCATGGAATTAATGGAATTAATGGGATACACCAGAGGAACTTATCACTCTGGTCCCTTCTAACTCTCCCACTGAGGCCCTTTTCTGACACTAGTATAGCACAGACAGTTTGCTCATTACTGTTGGTTACTGATAACAACATACCCTCTCTTATTATTACAGCTGTGCCTGGTATTCTATCCCTTGCATAATCATCCCAATATAAACCACAAAACAGGCCTTCAGGAAACTATGGCTTCATTGATTTTCCTGTGTTGCCTGCAACATTTATAAAAAACATTGACCCAGAGTATCGATGTCCTAGTTTCAAAACCATGTTTGCTTTTTATAAATGTAGATGTTTTTTCCACTTATAAAAATTATGTAGACTCATATAAAATTTGAAAAATACATGCTAATTAAAAGTTCTGCAAAATCCTAGCAAGTGGGGATCTATTTCTGTTTATCGTTCTGGAAACTCGGAATATTCCTGATTTCATATATATTTGTCGTCCCAAATCATAAAATCAAAAATTTTCAACGGAGAATTCAAGTGTGGAGGTCTACTGGCACATGCATAAGCGACACTTAACACTCGGGTAACTGCCTTAGAGGTTAGCCACAGCGGGGAAAGGCGACTGCGGATCAAGGATGGTGACCACACATACCCTCTGCGAAACGCATTGTGTGTGTAAAGCTCTGTGCTGAAAATGGTGGTTCAATATTCCAGGCATACGTTTGCTGTTGTGTATATTTTTCTTTCCTGTAGGGTTTCTGGAGTCTCTGGATGACTTCTACATTCTCAGCAGTGGTCTGATACTGCTGCAGACTACGAACAGCGTGTACAATAAAACGCTACTAAAGGAGGTGAGACCCGAGACTCTTCTGGCCTGGCAGAGGGTCCGTGTGGCCAATATGATGGCAGATAATGGCAAGAGCTGGGCAGAGATCTTCTCAAAATACAACTCTGGTAAGTGGCCCTGTAGAATAACTAACCTTTAGGCATGGACACGTGTTTAGATTTAGACTAGTTACCCAGTGAAGCTACAGCCGCGTCTTGCCTGCCTGTCTCCTGGTATTTCAGGCACCTACAACAATCAGTACATGGTCCTGGACCTGAAGAGGGTAAAGCTGAACCACAGCCTTGGCAAAGGCACTCTGTACATTGTGGAGCAAATTCCCGCATACGTAGAATATTCTGAACAAACGGATGTTCTACGGAAAGGTACTTTCTTCATGTTGTAAGTCGGGAGGACTGATGCGCGTGTGTGAGCACCTGGTGGGGGACTGCGTGCTGTGTGGACGTGTGACCGGGGGTATGTGGGGGGGGCGGGCAGAAAGGGTAGGGAAGCCACTGCTAGCTACCCTGGGAGCGAAGTACCAGGTTTAGTATAGCATTACACCTACACCACAGACTCTCATGAGACAATGTGCAAATTGGGACGCAAGTCAGGCATTCGCGACCCTGTGATTTCTCATGGCTCTAATATTACCTTCTCTCCTGTGTCCCTGATTAAAGCTTTAAGTTCAATACAGTTAATATTTATGGACTGCTACTCTGGCCTAGGGACCGGGAAAGTGAGGATACAAAATCCCTGCCGTCGAGGTCGAGGCACTCAGTAGTCTAGAAGGGAGGCAGAGCACGCAAAGCCGCCGTGAGAACCCAGGATGGGCAGAGCCGTAGTAAGGTCTGGCGGACCCAGCCCACTGGTGACACTAAGATAGCAGCGTTGGCTCGTGGGCGGGATTGAAGAGAGCCGTTCTGGAGGGCAAGAACAGAGCCCAGACATTGGAAGCCAGGAGTTTCCCTGCCTTGATTCAAATCTCAGCTCCTTAAAATCTCAGGCAAATTATCCAATCTCTCCAAGCCTCACTTTCTTCATCTGTAAAACAGAACAGTCCTGGTGTAGGTTCACAACCACTAATTTGTATTTTTGACATCTATATAACCTAGGTGTGTTTTAGCAACAAATCTGATTTTAACACCATAATTTCAATGCCATTCTGATCTCAATTCTTCCTTATACTGGCTCTTTGTCCCAAAACTAGCAAGGTAGAATGTCTTGTCATTTGCTTTTTTTCCTCAATAACCTCATCCCTGCATCGGAGGAGCCCAGTAGAAGGGAGAAAGGCAGACAAAGGCCAGGAGAAGAGTATGGAGGTGGGAAATCACTGAATGGTGGAGACATCCTATGTTGACTGTCCTGTAGGCAATAAGCCCTTCCAGTGTAATCTAGGATATTTCTGGAATGCTGCTTATACTAGAGCTGTGTCTCATGCTTGGTGCTTAGTGGCTAGTGGGCTGGGTAGCCTTAGAACACTGCGAAGCTGTCAATGAAGCAGAGCCTTCATAAATGCTTAGAGTCAAAGCAGTTAAAAGCCGGCTAGAAATGTAAAGATCCTCCTCGACCCTCTCACACTATGGACTCCTCCTACCTTTGACTCCTCCCCCAAAAGGGGAACATGAGGTTAACTGCCTAAAACCTAGCTATTCGGCCCTGAGCCTAGAAGTTAGGACTTCTGATTCCCAATGCTGTGTTCTTCCACTATCCCGTGATTAGTATGTGGCATCTTTTTTTTTGGGGCCACATTGTGAACCATCTTTTGGCATTTCCATAACCAAATCCACTTAGAAGAGGTCCCCAGACCACTTTGCATCATACTTTATTTTGCTGTATAGAAAATGAGGCTATTTTCTGATTTATAGAATGTTTTAAGAATTTTTGGTAAAAAGCAAAGAATTCTAATGCTCTTCTTCCTCTAATGAAATAATCTAAAAGTATACCAATTCGGGAAATTGAAAAGGCTCAGTTTGGCTGCCAGGGTTCACATTCAAAGCTTTATTTTCTAGACAATCATTTTGTAATTAAACACCTGTGCCAATTTTTAAAATAAACCATCACTAATAACTTCTTTCTTTTGTTCCCCCTTTATCTGTCTCCCTCCTTCTTGCCTTCCATTCCAAATCAGGATATTGGCCCTCCTACAACATTCCTTTCCATGAAAAAATCTACAACTGGAGTGGCTATCCCTTGCTAGTTCAGAAGTTGGGTTTGGACTACTCTTATGATTTAGCTCCAAGAGCCAAAATCTTCCGGCGTGACCAAGGGAAAGTGACCAATATGGCATCCATGAAATATATCATGAGATACAACAGTACGTAGCACATTTCTCGAGAATCATTCTTCAAAACTCCCTTTCTTCCCCATGGATAAAGAATCCATGTAAGTTTATCATCTCTGTACTAGAAGGAATTATAGGAAGTTACCTGAATTAAGTATTTAGCATTCAACTATATAGATATTTTATACTCAACAAGTAGAATTTTGGCCTCCTTTATAAAACGACAGAGAAAAGTCTACAGATTTTTTTAATTGAAAAAATTATATGTAAAACACAGAAATGACCTAGGCAGGATCCTCCCCCTCCTTCTCTTACACAAGTTTCCTTCCAAGGATAAAGACAGCAAATAAAACAGAAAATATTCATAAATACTTTATTTTTGATGAACAGTATCAAAGTCAAATTTGAATTTCTTTTATTGGAAAAAATCGATGCACGTTGATCTTCTGTTATCTCTGTTCCATCCACCCTTCACTGTGCAAGGCTCCCGAGGGCAGGCTGGGGCAGAGGACTTGCAGATGCTCCTTCCTAACAAGCCAAGGGAGACGTCTGCACCTGGAAGCAGGCCGGGCTCAGGAGGCTGGTGGGGGGGACTGTGATTATCTGGGCTTTAACGAGTCCGAAAGCCTTCCTGGGGATGCGTGTGTCTCAGAATAGCCAATAATCATTCTTTTCCCCATCACTCTTTGTTCCCTAGATTATAAGAAGGATCCTTATAGTAAGGGTGATCCCTGCAATACCATCTGCTGCCGTGAGGACCTGAACTCACCTAACCCAAGTCCCGGAGGTTGCTACGACACGAAGGTAACATACTGCTGGCTTTTGAATTGAATTTCCACCAGCATGTAGGCTTCCTCAAAGGCAAAGCTGCAGAGGTTTTTGTGGCATTAAGCACAATGATGCCTCTAACCATAAACTCAGTTCAGCAATCAGCTTTTTCAGAGATTCTGGCAGTAGGTCCCACTGCCTAACTTCAAGTCCCTGCTCTGCTACTTAATAGCAAATCACATAATTTTGTAGTGTTTTTGTTTCCTCATCTGTAAAGTGGAAATGCATACCTCATAGGGTTTTGTAAAGACTAAACCTTTAAATCTGTAAAAAGTTTAGAACAGTACTTAGTGAATTATTTGTAAATATACACAGTCATGATGACAATGATGACGATAATATTGTTAAGTTTTACCAGACTGACCGAATGTCCAAAGAACATATTAGTAGTAGCAGTGTACTTTCATGTTAAACATGAATTGAATTAGCTGAACAAGTGTTTTTCACCATGTTAGAATTGATAAGTGCCGTCATAGATCTCATAACAACAGGTAATAAGTCGGCTTGCAGTGGTTTGCTGAAGCTGGCTCCGGTAGGCGTGAGAACTAATTGTGAGTCAGTTGATACCATGTTGATAGCTTGAAATCAGCCATGGTGGGAGTATTCACACCATGGAAATTGGCAAATACCGCACATCAGGGCCTTTTTTAATTTTTATTCAGGGAGCTGGTTGTTAAAAATTTATCTGCACACTGCTGGATTTGGGATGTCTGAGGGTATGAGTTAGCCATTTGGTTGGTGGAAAGAATCACATCCTTTTGCAATTTTGGGGCAGGCATATGTCTTTTCTTTTGCATTGCCTGTCCTAAATTCTGGAAGATGCCTGTAAGGAGTGAACTGTTCTGTTCTCAGCTCAGAATCGTAGGAATGCCGGCCCCACCTGCACACTATTTTCTATCAGCCTAATACCTAAACAGCAGATGTAAACAAAGTGGCTGTAGAGAATCCGGCACAGAGGAAGCCCCAATGTATGCCTTCGTATTTTTTTAAATGGTATTCATATTTTCAAACATTCAGGAAAGTGTGTGAAGTGTTATATCCATCCCAGAATACACAAAGAAAATCACCTGTGCTGCCTTGCCTGGGAGAACCCAACTCAAGCTTCCTTCTGCCAAATTTCATGGCTGGAGACAGTGACCTGCTGTTTTTCATCAAAAAAAGTTTCTGTTGAAGCATATACTTTCAAAATATAATTTATCTCTTTAGAGTCATTTTGAATATGGGAAAAACCAGAAGCTCAGAGATTTTCTTTCTCCTCTAAGACCTGCTGCTACTCAGTTGTTAGGTGTTTTTGAGAACCATGGCCCTCATTTTTTGATAGTGAGCTCCTTCTACTTTAAAACTCTTGTTACTGCCCTGTTTAATAACAACTTTTCTTTGGGACTTAATATACTCTAGGCACTGCTCTGAGCATTGCTTGCATTAATCCTCATGACAACTCTATGGAGCCCACTTTACAAATGAGAAAACTGAGTCACAGAAGGGTTAAGTGATTTTTAAACAAGTTTTGGAGCTAAAATTCTGAATGAGTAATCTGAATAAAGATTTCATTTTTGGCTACAGTGTTCATTTGACACACTTCTACTGGTCAATTCACACTTAAATGCCACATGGATACAGAAGAGTGTATCATGTAAAGACGTGGAAGTTTGCAAGAAAATTTTTTAAAGGGGCCAATATTGTGACTTTGGAAAGAAAAGGGGGGAGAAAGTCATGGATTTAGTCGAGATTTTTTTTCCAAATGACTTTCTAAAATGTCCCCTCGCCTCTCTTTTCCCAGGTGGCGGATATCTACCTAGCATCGCAGTACACAGCCTATGCCATCAGTGGCCCCACAGTACAAGGCGGCCTCCCTGTTTTCCACTGGAACCGTTTCAACAAAACTCTCCATCAGGGCATGCCAGAGGCTTACGACTTTGATTTTATTACCATGAAACCAATTCTGAAACTTGACATAAAATGAAGGAGGGAGATGAGGGAATAGAAGGGAATAAAAGGCTGCAAATAGGAAACCAAAGGTACTATTTTAGCTATGTTTTTTCTGTCAGAATTACTCTTAATAAAATACAGTAAATTCATCTGTCACTTTCATTTTCCACTGATTTTAACAGCAAGCATTCGCTACAAGGTGGAGCACTGCAGAAGAAACATTGTGTGTGATAAATAACAGTACTAGGCTTTAGCATACAAGCTAATATACAAGAGGATGTGGCGGAAACTGCTCCTTTATTCACCAAAATCTATATTCTCCTTTTATGCTTGCCCACACAGACCACATCTCTCAGGGTCCCTTAGGTAGTTGTGCCACGTGACAGCCCTAGCCACAGAACCTGGATGGGTGCCACTTCCAGGCTTGGCCCTAAGAACCTGTACTCCCCCCATGCTCTTCCCCCTTCCTCTAGCCAGATATACTTAATGACAAAACCCTGGGGGACTGTGGAGCTGTTTCCAAAGGAATCTCTCATCAGCTGAGTCTTTCTGTGGTGCATACGATACAGTCAACCTCGCTGTTGTCTCCCATTAGTTAAAAGCACCCATCCAATCTAGCAACAACTCTGCACAGCAACTTGCTTTCATAGCTGGAGAGTTATATGTGGTTTGAGTGCCACGGAATTGCTGAGCAGGTTAAAGAAGCCAAATTGTACGGTATATAATGGGTGATTCTACACAAGGTGGGAGACTTTTGAAAGAAAAAACACAAGGGCTGTGAATTATCAGAATGAATCAGAGTACTCAGAATGTTAAAAATCCAGTAGTTTTATTTCAAAGTATAAATTTCAGGCTTGCTGGACAAAACCCCACTACAGTTAACACTTATACAGATACCACTCTACTGTACATTTAAAAAGAAAGAAAAAAAAACCCACAAAAACCTTCAAAACCTAATAAAAATAGGGCAACTACTAAAGCCCAGTTTATATTAGACATTAGGAAGGTCTTACATTGCCTTACTATTTACACTTTCATCTGCAATAAACAAAAATCAGGGTGCGAGTTTCTTACAAAGGATTTATTTTTATATTTAATTTGAAATGGCTAATAAAATACTAAAGCCAGGATCCCCAAAAGGTGTTTGATTGCCCAGTTACCTTATTTGCCCCCCCGCAAAAGACAGCATTTAAATATAAATGACGAGTACTTCGTTGATTCTACAAATAAAAAAAGGAAAGCTTATTTTAACATGATAAAATTATTTGAAGATGAGAAGACAAAATGTGTTTGGATTATTTTATTCCTCCCCATTGGCTGGCTCAAGGGGATGAATGAGTTTCAGGAATTGGGTAAGTCTGCCACACTAACAAACTCCTCATGAGAATTGCTCTGATTTGTGTGTGTGTGTCTCCCAAAACTAAAAGAGGAAAAAAAGGCATGTACCCAGTAAATAGTAAGGAAGGTGGAATCGTACATTGGTTTTAGATAGTTATTTGCAGTATTCTAATACTGGGACATGGTTTTTCCAGAAATTAGAATAAAACGGGCCAACCACAGGACAGTGATAAAATAACACATAAAAAAAAATCATAGGATACTGAGGATACTGAAATGGCCCAAGAAGGAAAGTCAGGGAGAACACTTGGAAGGTCTTTGCAGTACCCTACTGTGCTAAGATCACAGTGTATAAAAATGAGAAATGAGGATACCACAGGCATTACTTTGTTGATCTTGTACAGTACTGGAAAACTCATGGAACAAATTAAATGTTACCATGCAATATTAACACTAACCTTGCTGCATAAATGATAATTTGGAGAATATGTAAAGCAAAATAACGAAAACTAAGTTAACACTTACCCAATGCAGTAAGAGAACTGTAAGGTGCAGCCTGCCTAGGGAGTTCTTCAGACAGATGCATCCAAGATTCTAAGCTCTTTGCTTTAGGTCATTTTTTTCAAGATACATTATCTGGCAATGGGGATGGGGAGAGTAAGGAACACCTCTCTGTGAGGCAAACGGTATCTCAATAAATTTTCACTTTTCTAGGAAGAAAATTCTCCACTTCTCTCATAAACTTATATACTATGTTAAACAGTACACAGTATTCTGCATATTTTAAAAAGTGAGTCCAGAGAAATCGAGGGATATAGTTACCTCAAAAAGTTAACTGTTAACAACAGATGTCTTTGTACGCAACTCATAAATTTACCGGCAAGAACATAATTTTAAAAAGAGGCTTACTCACACTTAAAACAGGGTGAAAACTACTCTGACAAAGTGCAAAGTAACAGACATCACCATTACCATTAAATGCCATATAAACATTCTACTTTTCAGGCTGAAATATCAGAGGTTTCCAGGATTTCGAATAAGGCAATACCTTAGTATTGTCAGGCTAAAAATGTAGCAAACGTGCATTCCCAAAATGGGATAATGAAGCTTATTTTTAATACTTTGTGAAAAGATACCATGAAATTTTAAAAAAGGTAACCATGGAGTGTAAACTGCTACTAAAAAGTCTGTTATCAGTAGCGATTTCTAGTTGAGTCCCCCATTCTCTCTAAAGAAACAACCAAATAAAAAGTCAGCGTTCATCAACGTTGAAACCTGCCCCAAATAAAAGTCTAGTGTTCTAACCTAACACTTTCAGTAAATCCAATATCGCTGTTGCCCCTAAGTCCTATGGCAGGCTAATTTGAGGAGACCATGTTATAATAAATATACTTTTTCCTTGAATAATTACAGTCTCTCTTTGTACCTTCCTTCCACCATCTGGAATAAAATATTTTAAGTAATTATTTTACCGTAGTGAATCTATTTTTAGGGTTACTATTTGAGAATTCATTTTTTTTTCCTTTAACAAAAAACACAATATAGGCTAAAAGAATGAAATGTTTCCATTATAGTGGGCTTTCTTCACATGATTATATAATGCTATGAAAGTTTTTTTAGTAAATACAAATAAAGATGTTTATCAAAAGAACCTTTTGTAGGCTACTTAAGCAAATTGTTACCATAAAAATGATGAATAAAGAATTATTTGAACATGGGGCTTCAATTCTGTAGACAGGAATGACCTCGAATACATAACAACATTGAACCACTGCACGTAAAAACATATATACATGCAGATATAGATAGGTGTTCATATACATTGAGAAGATCATCAATTTCTTCCTTTCAAAATGTTCACTGTTGTGACGTTGGCAACTTCTTTACCATTAATCATTAGTCCTAAAATGAGTAATATTGACATAGTTGATTGGAAAATTTCATTCATGGAAAACTCTAATTCTCACTATGGTCTCATTTTGTGAAAGTGAAAGGAAGGTTTGGAGCATTTACTTTTTGGCAATCTGTAGGCTTTCTCCATCATCAGTCAAACCTCATACCTGCGAGGACAGTATACTGACCAGTGAAAAAGTCTCTAAAGAGAGTTTCTTTATAGCTAGAATACTTCCTATTACAAGCCATCAAAGTTGCAAACAAAACAGCATTAACAAAAGGGATAGCTCCCTCCTGCAATTCCAGGAAAATGAATGATGAATTTATTTTCAGAAGGTAAAAATATGAATTCAAATATTATAAGAGAAGATAACTAGAAAGTTATTTTATGAATTTCTTTCAAAATATTCTCAACCACATCCTTATTCCTAAAAGAGCCCAGCCCTCCAGTCCTAAACTATCTACACTCAAAACACCTACCTGACACCAGTATGGTTGGCGCTCACGTTGAAAATCCATGACCTAAGCTGAATTTCATTAACTTTGAAGAGAAACGGAGATACACAGGCGGTTATATCTGATTGTTACCTAAAATGACTTGAAAGGATACACTTTAAATTCTATCTAAAGCTGACAAAGGGAAAATCAGACTCAACTTGGCACCATCAAAAACAAAGTTAAAAGGTTAAAACAGGAAGGATGATATGAGAGTAGAGAGGAAATGAAGCTTTCCTCTTGATATTTTAGCTCACTCTATTTTGTGAATTTTATTATTTACTTCCTTTGAAAGAATAGTAAGGAATTCACTCGTATTGAGTGATAGATTTGGGTGGTAAAATGAACTAGAATTGCTTTCAAAATCTCTAACATGGTGTGCAACATGGATACTAAAACAGGTCTGATGGAAAATTTTCTTACACAATATGGTTTTCTCTTGGTCCACTTTACACAGAGTTAAATAGTGACCAAAAATAAAAGCATCTATTCTTAGAAGAAAATAGCAAGTCAAATTTTTGGAGTTAAATATAGTGATGCCACAGGTGAGAATAAATATATATATATATATAAAATATATATATGTATGTATATATGTATGTATGAATATATGCATGCCTTGGTTTAAAAATTATTTGGGGCTGTGCTATGGTAGAGATGAAGGAGAAATAAAGAGTGAAAGGCTGAAAGGGAAGAGTAAACAATGATGAACATATGGCCATGTTTATTTTTGCAGTTAATTTTTAAGGCACAAAATAAAAGTATAAGCCAGATTAGAAAAGGGAGGGGCCATTGCAGATCTTTTTTCACCTAATTAACAATCCAGGAGAAGAGACAAAAGAAAAGATGAATAGATCCTTTCCTGTGTTCCAATTAACCTATTTTAAACTATTTAGCCATTTTGCTTTTTATTTATTTCTTTGGGTTTTGTTTAGGTTCAGTTTAAATCACTTAACTATGATCTTATAGATCCCTTAGAAGCAGAATCATGCCAGTTACATATCCCAGATCTTTTGATATACTTACTTCATACTGAAAGAGAGAGAAATTTTGAGAATAAAAATGGGAGATTCCAATGCAATAACACATAAATAGGGAAAAAACACACAAACACGCACACATATTCCCCAGCCTCAAAACTAAAGCAAGGTACACATTTACATTTCAAAACCCTGAAGTTTAAATTGTCCAGGAAAAGATTCTTGCTTTGTGGGCTGAGTTTATTTTACTTCTGGTTATAAACAAATGTAGTGTATACACACATCTGTCCAAGAAATCTTGCACAATGTGGATTTTACATTGGATATCATGCACAAGATTAAAAACAAGATCAAAAGTGGAACTTTTAAAAGAGGAAGAGATAAAGGCTCCAAGGTTTAACTGCTCTGGGAAGAAGAGATCACATCTGTTGACTGAGGATCACAGAAAGGTCCAAAACGTCCATAAACATCCTTGGCTCGTACTGCAAAATAGTATTTGCTGCCTGATACAAACTGGGTGAGAGTACATGCCATAGGCAAGGGAAGTGCCTTTACCTCCCCAATCTTTTTCCATTGTGAGGGCACAGTGGCACTGGGTTCCTCATGGTAAGCATAGAGATGGTAGCTATCAACAGTGGCACAGCTTCGATCCACCTCCAGGACACTCCATGACAGTACTATGCCATTCTGACTCTGAACTCGTGCTAACTTCAAGTGTGGCTTCTGAGGCAGAGATGTGCTGGCAGCTTCTGGGGGCAGACGCTGTGGCTGTGGGGCTTCTGGTAAGGGTGCTGGGTGCACAGGGCGTGGGGGCTCCTGAAAAAAGAAGAGTCACAATGACTTATAATGATCCAAGAAAGAACTATTTTAGAATGCTAGAACTAAGAGAACTGGGAGATCATGCAGAGAGATATCATTTTACTTCAAGAATTCTGGGAAGTACCAAATATCATAGCCAAACTGGCAAGCTCTAGTTGGTGATTTGTAACCAATATGCCCCAAACAATGGTACTAAGCTTATACCTACTATAATTCCTAGACCTAAAATATTGAGTTTTGGGATGGTTCAACATATGCAAATCAATAAATGTGATTCACCACATAAACAGAATTAAAAACAAAAATGATATGAACATCTCAATAGATCCAGAAAAAGCATTTGATAAAATTCAGCAACCTTCATGATAAAAACCCTCAACAAACTAGGCATAGAAGGAATATACCTCAAGGTAACAAAAGACATATATGACAAACCCACAGCCAACATCATACTGAACAAGGAAAAGTTAAAAAGCATTCCCTCTAAGAACTAGAACAACACAAGGATGCCCACTTTCACCATACCTATTCAATATAGAACTGGAAGTCCTAGCCAGAGAAGAGAAATAAAAGGCATCCAAATTAGAAAAAAGAAGTCAAATTAGCTCTGTTTGCTGACAATACGATCTTATATCTAGAAAGCCCTAAAGACTTCTCCACAAGACTCCTATATTTGATAAATGAATTAAGCAAAGTTTCAGGATACAAAAATCAGTATTATTTCTACATGCCAATAATAATCAAGCTGAGAACCAAATCAAGAAGTCAATCCCATTAATAACAGCTACAAAAAAAAAAAAACCCACAGACACCCCCCACCCCAAATATATTTAACCAAGGAGGTGAAGGATCTCTACAAGGAAAACTACAAAACACTGAGGAAAGAAACTGTAGTGACACAAACAAATGGAAAACATCCCATCCAATGGATGAGAAAAATCGATGTTGTTAAAAATGACCATACTGCCCAAAGCAATCTGCAGATTCAATGCAATTCCTATCAAAATACTGATGTCATTTTTCAGATTTAGAAAAGAGCAATCCTAAAATTCACATGGAACCAAGAAAGAGCCCAAATAGCCAAAGCAATCCTAAGCGAAAAGAACAAAGCTGGAGGCATCATATTACCTGACTTCAAATTATATACTACAAGACTACACTAACCAAAACAGCATGGTACTGGTATAATAATAGAGATATGGATCAATAGAACAGATGATAAAGCTACACGACCTGACAAAGTTGCCAAGAATATACACTGGGGAAAGGACACCCTATATAATAAATGGTGATGGGAAAACTGGATTGCTATATGCAGAAGAATGAAACTGGACCCCTATTTCCCACCAGATACAAAAATTAACTCAAGATGGATTAAAGACTTGAATGTAAGACCCGTAACTATAAAAATACTAGAAGAAAACCTAAGCAAAACTCTTTTGGACGTTGGTCTAGGCAAAGAGAATTCATGACTAAAAAATGTCAAAGCAAACACAACAAAAACAAAAATAGACAAATGGGACTCAAACTACAAAGCTACTGCACAGCAAAAGAAATAATAAACAAGAGTGACAAGACATCCTGTAGAATGGGAGAAAATATTTGCAAACTGTGCATCTGACAATGGACTAATATCCAAAATATACAAGGAGCTCAAACAACTCAACAACAACAAAATAATCTCATTAAAAAGTGGGCTAAAGACATGAACAGACATTTTTTAAAAGATATACAAATGGCCAACAAGCATATGAAACAAGGCTCAACATCAGTAATCGTCAGGAAAACCCAAATTAAAACCACAATGAAATATCATCTTACACCAGTTAGAACAGCTATTACTAAAAAGACAAAGAATAACAGATGTTGGCAAGGATGTGGAGAAAAGGGAATGCTTATAAACTGTTGGTGAGAATGTAAACTAGTAAAACCTTTATGGAAAACAGTAGAGCTTTCTCAAAGAACTAAAAATAGAATTCCCATTTGATCCAGCAATCCTACCACGGGGTATCTACCCAAAACAAAACAAATCATTACATCAAAAAGGTACTTGCACTCATGTTTGTTGCAGCACTATTCACAACTGCAGTGATATGGAATCAACCTATGTGTCCATCAATGGATGTTTGGATAAAGACAATGTGATTGATACATACACACACACACATACACACCATGGAATAATATAATATATAATATTATATAATAATATAAATATATATACACTGTGAAATAAATAAAAATAAAAAGCCCTTGCCTATGGAACATCATTGCAAAAGACACTGAAATAATCATCTACTTCTAACAAAATAATTTAAGATTTAGTTTTCTATGCTACAGATTCTCATTTTAGTATTATGTAACATTTTTCAATATGCGTGGCAGCCAATATCATATGATATTGGAATGCACAGCTATATTTTCATTTTTAAGTTGTTTGAAATATAAAGACAGTAGCATATTCTTATAAATAAACACATTAACGCTTAATGTGTACGATGTTCTTGGCCAGTCTACATGAAAAAGTTGATATTTAAATTGGACTGTGAAAGATGGGATTTAGACACGCAGAAATAGTTACTTATCTTTCGGCCAACAGGTAAAGCATGCGCAAAGGCATGGGGATAGGAAAGTGAAAGGACTTAAGGACAAGAACAAGTGCTACCTTTTTCTTGGACATAGGGCATATGAAGAAGAATAGTGAAAGATGATTTGGAAAGGGAAGCTAAGACAGATAATGATGAAGCCCTACTGACTTGTCTAACACTAGAACATTATCATCATCATCATTATATCTGGGTTTTAAGATGACAGAATAACAATTTCTTCAAAAAAGAGTGAGAGCCAGGAAGTTAAGAATATGAGTGATCTTTTAAGTAGAACATATCATTGCTCACCAATTTATACTGAAGTCAGAAAGCAAATAAGACTACCTTAACTGAAATTCATCTAATAAAAATATGTTTTTGTATGTATTTCATTAAGTAGATAGTTTGCATATTGTGAATTCTGTAAAGATCTGATGACATCTTTTAAAATCTCCATGCTTTCTTGAACTCCTGGCATCAAGTGATCCTCCTGCCTCAGCCTCCCAGAGTGCTAGGATTACAGGTGTGAGCCACTGTGCCTGGCAAAATCTCCATGCTTTCTTAAAGCTTAGTACCAACCAGTGCCTTGCACATAGTAAAAACGCAAAAAGGATGTGCTGATTAATTTCAGGTAATGCAAATCTGTTGATGAAATGAATACACCTAGTGGGAAAAAATTCATATACATATCTGGAAAAAGGTAAATCCACTGTTAAAAAGCCAAAGAAACAAAGTTAGAGAAAAAAGAAACAAAATCAGATAAAACACCGAAAGCCAAAGAAGTAGAACTTATTCAAATACTGGCCATGTATTTCCTCTCTCAAATTATCTTTTTTCCTAAAATGACTTAATCACTCAAGTGAATAACATTAAATTAAACATAAAGCTAGTAAGATCTAAGAGAAGATGGATAAAGCCATGATCTTTGACTAGAGGGAGCATAACAGTTTAAGGTGTTTGACAATAGCTTAAATGGCCTGCAATATCCCAATTTCTTAAAATTTTAGGATTTTGAATCCGCTCATACCACAAAACTAGTTAAGTCAAATGAGTTTTTAGGCTGAGTGCCTATAATTCTAGCACTCTAGGGGGCCAAGGCGGGAGGATTGCTTGCCTGAGGTCAGGAGTTCAAGACCAGCCTTAGCAAGAATGAGATCCCGTCTCTACCAAAAAAATAGAAAAAAAAAGAAAAAAAAAGAAAAAAAAAATTACCCAGGTGTGGTGGCACTCACCTATAGTTCCAGCTACTTGGGAGGCTGAAGCAAGAGGATCGCCTTGGAAGCCCAGGAGATTGAGGTTGCAGTGAGCTATGATGACGCCACTGCACTCTATCTGGGGTGACAGAGCAAGACTCTATCTCAAAAAAATAATAAAATAAAATAAAATAAAATAAGTCTTTGTATTGTTTTCAACACTGCAGTGGAGAATTCTACTGAATTTCTGCAGATAAAATAATATGACATCAAGGATATGCTTAAAAATAATCAAGTGTTTGCATGAGTTGTGGGAATAGGTGAGTGGCAACATAGACAAAATAAGATTGGCCATGTACTGGTAATTGTTGAAAATGGGTGATGGGTATGTGGGGATCATTATATTATTTTGTCTTTCATGTATGTTTGAAATTTTCCATTTAAAAAGTTATTAAAAGTTGCATTAAAAGAAAGAATATTTCTCCAGTGTATTATAAGACAATACACATGGAATGCTGGTTTTTTTAAAATAAAAATGTAAAAAGCTCTGATGGGTTATAAAATTTGCAAAACTATGCTATAAATAGATTTTGCCATATATTTTTTTGAAGAAATATGCAATGAAAGAATTTATTTGTAGCTGCAAACAAAAGTAATGGCATATTTGCCATTTACCCTAATAGGGCCAGATCTGTAGCACCGTGAAAACACTCTGGAAGTGCTGAGCTCAGGCAACCTGAGATTTTAAATGGCTCTGGCTCGGACACTATCTTGGCTAATGACAATGAGGAACAATTTAACATCTTATACAGTATCCTCTTCTATCAGAAGGAAAATAATAACTCTAATTTTCATAGGGTTGTAAGGATTAAATAAAATAATACATGTAAAGAATTTAATAGATCACTTTGAACAAGGATTAAAAAAGAAAAAAAAAGAAGAAAGAAAGAAAACAACTTAGTGGAGTGCCTATAGGTGCTCTATTGATGATAATTCTTTCACTGCAGTGGTACTATAAAAATAATAGGTATTTAAGAGCATAATCTTTAGTGCTGAAATGCATGGGTTCTTGAGAGGTATGACCTTGGGTTGGTTATTCAACTTCTCTGTGTATAAGTTGCCATATCTGTAATAAAAGATAAAAAAAAAAAAAAAAAGGCTAGCAACAGTCCTCCTAAAGGACTCCTGCATGAGGACCAAGTATATTAACAGTGCTTGGTAAGTGGGAAGCACTCAATAAATTATTACAAGCATTTTTAAAAAAAGGATGTTTGCTAGGTAAAAAGTAATATCAGCTATAAAGCTGATATAACTATTTTGATATAACTTCTTTAAAGAAAAATGCTAACCACAATAATATGCGATAGCTTTACAATCTCCCCCTCACTTCTCTCATAAAGCCAGCATTTCCATTCACATGATATTTCATACCAAATACTGTCATAATCCTGTCACAGGATAATGCGACATTACTTTGGAGGCTAAATCTAAAGAGAAATCTTTGTTTTTCTCTATTATCTCTTAATAAATGATTTCCCAATACCATTGGATTACTTAAAACAATAAATTGATGACAACATAGCAGCTAGAAGTGGTACAGGTTTGGAGGAAAAAAATAAAGTTAGAACAAAAAAAAAATCAAAAATACCCATCTTAATTTAATTAATGTATTTATGTATTTATTTTGAGACAGAGTCTTGCTCTGTTGCCCCAGGTAGAGTGCAGTGGTGTCATCATGGCTCACTGCAATCTCAAATTCCTAGGCTCAAGCAATCCTCCTCCCTCAGCCTCCTAACCAGCTGGGATGACAGGTGTATGCCCACCATGCCCAGCTAATATTTGTATTATTTGTACAGATGGGGTCTCACTACACTGTTCAGGCTGGTCTCCAACTTCTGGCTTGAAGGGATCCCCCCGCCTTGTCCTCCCAAAGTGCTAGGATTATAGGCATGAGCTATTGTGCCCAGCCCCCTTCTTAATTTAACCATGAGTTGGAAATAGTTTATTTCACTTCACATGTCCCAGGTGTGGACCTGCTTTTGTACAATGTACACCACAAGCAAACTCAATGATTCTTAATGATCCTCATCCCTAGCAACATTTGTTCATAACGGTAAGATCAATTTTCTTAAAGTTCTGCTGGAAATGAGAAAGACCTATCACTTCCCTTTGATATAACTACGTTAAAGAAAAATGTTAACTACAATATTAGTTGATAGCTTTACAATTGAGAATTTTGTAAAGCCAAGCATGCACATTTACAGTATGCACTTGTGGTGGTCGGTGATGCACTGTGAGCTGAGGTCCTGTTGATCCCAAGGTTAGTCCATTGTTTACAACATACGTAGTTGTTTGAGGCACTCGAACTGTAACACCTACAAAGGAAAATTAAGGAATAAAATCAGAATTCTATTGTTAATTTGGTGGAACACTGATTAAATACTTGAAGTCAGTGAAGCAATGTTTTCAAAATAGGAAAGGAAAAATATTCCCAACCTAGAAGTCTATATATATTCAGCCAAACTATCATTTAAACATGAGGATAAAGAAATTTTTATGTATGCAAGCACTCAAAAGAAATCTAACTTCCATGAACCCTTTCTCAAGTAGTCACTGGAGGATGTGTGCCACCATTATGAGAGAGAAAATAAAGAAAGAGGAAAACATAACGTACAAGAAATAGGAGGTCCAGCATGGGGAGAAATAAATGGATCCCCACCAGGAAGGCTATGAATAAAAAAAAAAAATCCTACAATACTAACTGATTGTGCACCACATGCAGAGAAGGCAGATAGGTCAAAATGAAACAGTTATTCAGAGGTTAGACACATGAACAGTATCTTCATAAGGATCCCTGCTGTCTCATCTTTTTAAGCAGGACAGAAAGCTCAAGTAAATAATCCTTGATTTGTGTTAATGAGGTTCCTTTCTTTCTCTCCATGCCCAGCTGATCAGCTAAGGATACTCATCTCACCCCACAGAAAACTGCTGTGACATACACCAGGGCAAAAGAAGCAGAAAATTTAGAGTCCCCTACTGCCTTGACCATATTCTTGCCATATATTCACTACCTGGCCCATGCGATAGTTCTGCCAGGTGCCCTGACAGTGGTGAGCCTAGTTTCCCAGAACTCATTCCTGACCCTACCAACTAATTTTCTCAGACAAGGAACTTGGTAAACTTAAGAAAATTGAAGCCAGACTATAATCTAGAGACTCTACTTAGTTTATTTTCTTCCGGAAGCTATCATCTAATAATGGCACAATTTCTTTAAACAGCTAGATTTATTCTTGCTATTAAATTCTGCAAAACTGAGTAATATATATATATGTTAGTGATCCCTATATTGGTGGCAAAATCATAAAGAAAAGCAGAATGACTGACAGAAAAGGATGGTGATTACCTCTAATGGAAAGGGGGAGGAAGGCAATTAAGGAAGGGCCTGCAGGAGGGCTTGTAGGATACTGATAGAGTTCTAGTTCTTAACCCGATGAAGAGTTCAAGATGGTTCATTTTATTATTTTTCTTTAAACTTTAAGCATGCTTTTTATATAAACTTGTGTTTATATAATATAGTCTACTACTGCTAATATATAGTATATGTTAATATATAATTATATATTAGTTGCATACATACATATGTAACTAACATATTATATATAGAGAGAGAGAGAGGAAACCACAAGTTCCCTTCAACACTTTCCCTTATTTCTCAGCCACCTTCCATATCTTTAAGACTCACGAGAGGCTACCTCTACCATGATTTCTGTCACTAGGCTAAGTCACAATTGATGATTCCCTCTTAAATTAGGTAGGGTGCCTCTTAATAGAGTGGAGAATAAACCAACATCAAATAGGGTACTGTAACAGTATTGACCATAAATAATTAAATTAAAGATAACACATATAGCACAAATCAAGTAGTGCACATGTCCAATTTTCTCTGGTTAACTCTCCTAAAAGAAGAAAACTGAACTAATAATAGAGGTTTTTTGGTTCTCTTGTCATTTCTTTTTTAAATTATTATTGTTTTTTTAAATTATAAATATTAATTATATATATTTATGGTATACATTATGTTTTGAAATATGCATACATTGCAGAATGGTTAAATCAAGCTAATTAGCATATGTATTGCCTCACTTATCATTTTTTTTGTGGTGACGACACTTAAAATCTGCTCTATCGGCTATTTTCAAGTATATAATATATTGTTATTAACTATACCACAGTCAATATGTTGTATAATAAATCTCAAACTTATAATAGTTTTAATAAATATAAGAACTTTTTGCAAAATCTAATGTCAATATAAGCCACTCCAACTAAACGCTGGAGAGAGCTACATTTATCTTGGGGCAATATATACGAAAAGTCTCTTACTATTTTGGGGATTGACCTGCCGAACAGCCGGAGCCTGCATAACAGTTCCTCGCAAGGGAGCCTGAGCTGGTGGTGCTGGGAGAGTTGTATAAACCACTTGGTGGTTTGCAGGAGCTCTTGGTACAGGGAGTCTTGTGGTCACCTGAGTTACTGGACGATGTGTTACATTCACGGTAGTTGGGGCTAATGGAAGGCAGAAAAAGAGATTAACAGTGCAGTAAATTCTATGTCAAGCAAACTGTATTAAATGGTAATTACTCTGCATAGAATCTAATTAACTATAACAATGAGAGAAATAAACAGTCTCCTTTTATAATCTTACAGGATAAAAATGATAGAGCTAACTAAAATTAATAATATTAAAATCCAAGACTCAGAAAAAGAGAACAACTTAACACTTTCAATCCCCTTCCCATTCTTTAGTTTGACTAGATAATAAGCATGTGAAGGTTAAAAAAAAAAAAGGGAGGGCGGTTTGCAGGTGAGAGTATGATACCACAGGAGTGACTTACAGCAATTTATCCTTCCTCAATTTTACATTGTTCTTAGCAGAGTGGAATTATAAGCCCTCCAGGGCTTCTGCCAAGGGAGTAAGAATCCAAAAGAGTATCTTTGTATTCCCACAGTTCAAGAAACTGCCTGGCTATTATAATTCACGTTTTGTTCAGGTGAAGTAACCTATCTTTTATTTATAACAGTAAAATATCCATTAAAATACAGACTTTCCCCTCCTCCACTCTAGCATTCTTCCTAATGTATGTTCCAAAGAGCATTAATACCTTGAGTAATGTTAATTTGATACTTATCAAAAAATGAGTCCTAAACATTCACTGACAGGATGGAACTACAATAATGAAGATTTTTTAAGAGTTAACACTGTATTAATAACAACTCTCTGAACTGGAATCACATTTTACAAATAACCACATAGTATAATAATTATGCAATGAAACAATAATAAATCTACTTTCATATGGAAAAAAATAAGTTTTATAATAAAATAAATTTGGAGAAAAATACTAGATATAACAAAGATAAAACAGTTCCTTTACTAAAGAAAGACTCCTCAGTCTTTACATATTCTAACTTAATAAAGTTATATAAGCACATTCTTTTGCCTGGCAATGCCAACAAGGTAAAACGTAGTTTAACTTGGTAGGAAATTCTGGATAAGCATCTAGAATTCTGAAATCCAAATCTAAACAGTAATTACCATAACTATCAGGCACTTAGGGTATCAACAATAATTTCATAATTCAAAGATTAACAAATGGTCTGTTAAATCACTATAGAAAATATCCTTATTCCTGTAAGTTACTCTGGTAATTTAAGTATAAATTTCACTGGATAAAATCCCATTTTACTCAGTATTTTCCTTAATGAGAAGAGTGCTTATATAGGTATTTTGCAGATAAATCCCAAGCAATAGACTGTTTTGCAGAAGACAAATTGTCTTGATTGGCTTCTAAACAGTTTAGGAGATGTAGGTTATACCTTGAAAACGTCTGATTTACAGCTTCTTGAAAGGTAGCAAGCAAAATATTAGCACATACTTCCTGACACTAGTGTTAGGCCAGTTAAAACTACTTCAAGATAAGATTCACTTAAAATTTCTATTTGATCAATTATAACCTCTTGGTTATACTCTGAACAAATCATGATATTCATCCTTTCTAGAGAAGCTACATTCATTTCTGCTGTTTACAGGACATCTGCTGGCAGATGACAAAAACATATATACAGGTTGTCTTCTTTATAACCATTCTCTACCAGTGCTACTACTTAAGACAGTAAGCAACAGTAAGTTATACTGCGTTCAAAAACACATACATTGTCTTCAAATTAACAATGAGAATGATTCTTAATTTTCTGTCTTATCTTTCCACTCAATTCCATAGTCATAGTTAAGCAAAACTAAAGCTTCTGCTCAATCATTCAGCAAATTTACCTGTAGGTAATAAGTGTATGGTTGTCTGAGATGGTCCACTTGTTGGTACCCCAGATGGTTGAAGAGGCGGTGCTGGTTGTATGGGTTGCAACGGTCGTGACACAGGCTGAGAAGAACCCATGGTTGATACAGGAGTGTGATTTAGCTTTTTGGGGTCTGTTAATTAAAAGCGAGATGTTATGATTGACAGGAAAAAATTTAGAATACAGGTCTTTCCTTTTTGGATCAATTTTACTTTTGCTTGCTACTTGGGTATCACATTTACCTCTAAGAGCACAATTTCTTTCTGTTTTACCTATTTGCATTTTTTGCTGATTTGAAAATGAGGTCAGGAGCATACATAATTCACTACTGGTTCTATCACAGATTCTAATTCACATTTATAGGAATTCAGTTTTATGTTTTGTTTATTTTTATGAAAAAATCTTACTTCTGGATTCAATACATCACATCAACTAGCATAATTTCATTGCTTGCATAA
>NW_012149519.1:1162256-1166791 GCF_000956105.1 Propithecus coquereli | reverse complement strand
CACACACACACACACACACACACACACATATTTAATGTAGAGTCCGAGAACCTGGATTGGATTCCCAGGCTCCTTACTGACTCTGACTTGTCCTCTCTAAGGCTAATATTAAGTTCCCTTAACTATGATAACAGATACAAAAACAGAGGTGCTCCACAAATTAAATATTCTTCTAATTACTGTTTTCCTCTACAGCTTGTTCATAGTCATTCAAAATTTGATTTCTATTTTTAAATTCTAACCTAAAAACTTTCATTCTAAAAGGGATACAAATATGCCATGCATATTGCTATAAAGATGTGTCTTCATAGAATGTTATACTGTATTAAGAGTAAAAAAACAGGTATCAAAGCATTCCTTAGTATGATTACTATTTAAGTACCTTGAGAAGCTGCACTCTCTTCATCATCCATTGTGAGATCAATGACACCACCTGAATCACTGCCGGCAGGTTTTCCACTCTGAAAAACAAAACTTCTGAATTTTGCAAAGGAACCTCTGGCATATATTACACATAATAAAAAAATACAGTAATAGTAAAGTGAAATGAGAATAATGAGTAGCTTATTTCAATCTGGACACCTAAATGGCTTTACCTGAAGAAACAGAGTTTTATCAGATAAACACCCCAGGATACCCAGGAGTTAAACATCTGCCACATGAAATACAATTTTCAAAGGAAATTCTAGAAGTTTTTTTAAAAAAAATTAAGCTGTACATGGCATAGAGATATTAAAGCAATTAGATGCTTTAAGTGATGAGTGATTAAACACAAATATTATTCATTTTCTGACATTTAAAATGTTGATCAATCCCACTCTGAATTATCAATATTAATCCACCAAAACACCAAAGGCAATATTTAAAGCCAGAATTAGAATAAAAGAATCTAAGTCTTTTTTTCCCCTAAAAAATAGTATGGTATGAAATGGAATGATAAAAATATTAATAGTTATGGTATGATATGCTATTTACTGGACATCCAATTTGACCAAAGTCAACCCATTGTGTAAAATCATTAGAAATATTAGGATTAAAAAAACAACTTTTAAAAACCACATAATAGCAACGAAAAAAGAAGGAAGGACAATATAGACCTAAAGAGCCAGGAATCTGAAGTCAGAAAGATTGAGCATATCTTTATAGTTCCAACTTATTAGCTATGTGAATTTATGTGAAGAGATACTATTCCCAATTTCCAAAATGTGGATATTGAGAATATTATGAGGATTAATCCAAATATGTATATAAGGTGCTTAATACCACACATGACACATGATAATTGCTTAATAAGTAATAATCACAATTTACTTTGATACATTATACTGAGATCAACTCCAAATGATTAAGGTTTTCATTGGCAAAACTCAAATTTTATTGAAATTGAAGAAAATAATTCTTTGACTTTAGAAAATCCTGGCCCAATCCCAAGATTATAATGCATTCTAAATCTTACAAATCTTTCTACAATAATGATCACAGAAAACTTATAAACAAACAATAAAATCTTTAAAATCCAAAACTGAAAATCTCCAACAAACCTCAAAGAATGTAAAAAGAATCTACTCACTATGAGTTGAATCTACTCACACATTATCTGTAAGGTCCAGTTTTCAAAATTTTCTAAGTTTTGAAATTTATAAAAAAAAATTATCAAATAAATATGCAAAGACCAGTAAAGTGGAAGCCAATTTAGGGACAAAAGATAAGTCAATAGAAAATGACTCCAAGTAGAGCCAGATGTTACATTCAGCATATAAAAACTTCAAAGTAGCTATTAAAAATGTGTTCAAAGAATCAAAGGAAAATATAATATTAATGAATGCACAAACAGGAAATCTCAAAAGAGAAGTAGAAACTGAAAAACAAAAATGGAAAGAATAGGGCTGAAAGGAATGATTGATAAAAATTAGTGAGGTAGGCACAAAAGCAGATTGCAGGGAGCAGAAAAATCTCAGTGAAATTGATGCTAGATCTATAGAATTTCCTAGTCCATAGAACAGAAAGAAAAACAGAAGGAAATATGAAAAGAACCAGAAACTTGTGCAATAATAAAAAAGTTCAGCAAAGCCCTAAATGATAGAAAATAAAAAAAAAGGACTAAGATAAATTATTTGAATTTGAAGAATAACCAAAACTTACCAAATTTGGTGGAAAACATCAATTTAAAAATCCAAGAGGTTCAATGAACCTCACCCAAGCAGGACAAACACTAAAAAATTTACTCCTATACACATTAGAGCCAAACTACTGAAATGAAAAGAATGAAAAGAAAATTTTGAAAGTAACCAGAGAAATTACATGTTACAGAGAACCAAAGAGAAATTGTTGACTATTGATTAGAAATTATGGGAGCAAGAAGACACTGGAACAATATATTCAAAATGCTAATTAAAAAAAAAAAAAAACTTTAAAGTAAAATTCTATATCCAATGAAGCTCTCCCTGAGAAAAGAAGGCAACAGAGACAAAAGTACATTTTTAGATATACAAAAACCAAGAGAATGCATCACTAGCAAATCTATGTTGTAATAAAACCTTAAGGAAATTCTTTAGTTTGGAAGGAAATACCAATTCAGATTCACAGGAACGAAAGAAGAGGACCAAACAAGGTAAACATGAGGATAAATATTAATATTCAAGACTATATCTTTTCTGTTCTAAAATTCTGTTTTAAAATTCAACAATGGAAAACAATGTATTTATAGATTTATAACATATGAGAAGCAATACAGAGTATAATATACGTGAAAACAAGACCACAATATATATGAAAACAAGAATGTGACACACAAGGAAAGCAAAAGCATTAATGGGGTAAATGTAAACTAAATATAAAACTGCAAGGTTCCTATAACTTAACTAAATAATTCAATATTAATTCTAAGTATACTGATATAATTTTAAGACAGATACATTATTATAAACTGCCAGAGTAATCCCTAAAAAAAAAAAAAGAAAGAAAAGAAAACACATATAGGTAGAAAGCCAGAGGAATTAAGATAGAATACTTTAAAAACACTGACATGAGATAAAGGAAAGAAAGCACATAGAAACAACAACAAAACAGATGAAAAAACAAAAATCAAATAGCAAAATAGATCTAAGCACAACCATATCAATAATTATATTAACTGTAATGGACTAAAAACTATCAAACTGTAGAGATTGTCAGATGGATAATACAGCAAGATATCAAAAATAATGTTTTTTAACCTAGAGATTCACTTTAAATACAAAGACACAGACTGACACTAAAAGGCTGAAAAAAGAGGTAACATGCAAACAGTAAGCATACAAATGCTGCTGTGACTATGTTAACATCAGAAAACAGATAAAGACGGAAACTTTATAATGATGAAAGGGTCTATATATCAGGAAAGTATCAAGATGAGATACATTATAAAAAATATAATAGAGCATCAACACATATGAAACAAAACTGACAAAATTAGAGAAATAGACAAATTCACAATCATGTTGGAGACTAAATGATCACTCTCAACAAGTAATAGATAAAACCACTAGAACAAAAAAAAAATAAACAGGAAACATACAGAAGATCCAAAGGACACTATCAACCACCCTAACTTATTTGAAATTTATAAAACAAATACATACTCTTTTGAAGTGTAAATGATACACTATACATTAACACACATCTAATACGATATTTTCTAAACACATTATTAAATGAGAAATCAATAAAAATAAAGGTAAATCCTCAACTACTATGAAATTAAACACTAAAAATCTAAGACCCAAAAGGAAATAATAAGAAACTAAATGATATGAAAATGCAATGTATAAAAATTTGTGGCTTGCAATGCTTAGAGGAAAATTTATATCACTAAATGCTTATACAGGACAAGAAGGAAAAATCTATAATCATTAATCTAAGCTATGAATTATGATTTTTTATTGATCATAACCTGAGTGATACAATTCATCTATTATCATACACTACAGATAGTCTCCTGGATAGATTTTATTTTTCAGAAATAAAATTGGTAATTATTTAATAATTATTAACTGCATTTATAAGATAGTCATGATAACTAGCACTATTCCTATCAGACTCTGTGCTAAATGATTTGCATTCATTAACATATTTAATCTTCACAATAATCCTATGAGGTAAGTACTAGTGCTAGCTCCATTTTATAGGTGAAAAATCTAAGGTGTTAAATAACTTGACAAAGCACCCACTATTAAGTGACAGGCACCAGACTGTCTGACTATAGAGCTTATTATTTCTATGCCACTAGGTGGAGATCAACAAACATATACAAATACATTTATCTTTACATCTTTTTCCTGACAAAATATTGTATCTGAGAAACCTTACCTAATCAGAGACATGTTTATATCTGTTATTACTAAAGGCTTCAGTTTAAAACCATCAGAAAAATAATAGTTGTATAAACAGTTTTTAACACTACTAATTTATTTTATTAGTAAGTTAGCTAAGCATGTGTTATTCCCCAAAGTGATCAGTCTCATTTAGTAAACACTAAGAAAATTTCAAGAGAGCAA
>NW_012149519.1:1161196-1162206 GCF_000956105.1 Propithecus coquereli | reverse complement strand
AAAAAAAAAAAAAAAAAAAGAAATGTCTTTCTACCTGGAGTGTCCTTATATCCTGAAAAATATTCTCTGTTTCCTGTCTGTTGGATTCTGAAGACATGATGAAAGGTTCCACAGACCAAGACTCATCCATCATGGTGAAATGCAAAAATTAATGGGGAAAATATGTTGGTTTTTACCTTTTGTACAGAGCAGCAGTGATGATTAGGATACAAGTCAGGCTTCAGAGAGAGAGAAAAAAAGTGTTCCTTTTATTTCAACAAAGATCATTTGCATTTCTCTCTGGACACGCACTTAAATGAAGGTTCTTTCCTGAAATTTTGGTAGTACATCTACATCCTCAGCTGTTTTTTTTTTTTTTTTTTTTTTGTAATTAAACAAATAACAAGAATGTATCTGAAAGGTCGGGGTAGGGCACTTCAGCAATTGTTAACACAAAAGACCTGGTTGCTCACTCCTTGAACATTTCTCCAGGGAAACTTGAAACCGTAATTGAGGCTTGGACAATTATCAGTAATGTGACCCTTGGAAGATCACATTAATGATTAATAATTTTCTTATATACACCTTGAACAGCTGATTGTGCCATACTGGCTCATCAGGATTGCTTTGTACAAATATCAAGATTGATGATGCACACTTGGGTTTCATTGTTGGGGCCCGGAGTTTCCAATGCCATGACTAGTTACATAGAAAAATGTGGCTATGTGACTAGCCCTTCAGAAAACTTCAGACTCTGAGTCTCTATCAGGCTTCTCTGGGCAGAGACTCTTAGCACATGTCCCAGAGGTTAATAAGCAAGAGAAAAAGCAAATCCTGTGTGATCCCAGACAAAGGAGGACTTGGAAGCTTGTGCCTGACTTCTCTGAACTCTACTCACTGCATATGTTTTCCTGCCAACCATGAGTATAACCTTCTCCTCCTGGGACTTATGAGTCCTTCTAGCAAATCAGCAAACGTCAAGTAATCTTCAGTCCTTCAAAACAACAATATAACTACAGATAACAACATAA
>NW_012149519.1:1156594-1161081 GCF_000956105.1 Propithecus coquereli | reverse complement strand
CTAATTAGCTATGGCTAACCAACAATCATTTCCACACTAGACATCTAGATTTCTTCTAATCAAAATAGCCTTAAAATGTTAAGAAGTACAACTAAGTAGGCTTGGTAAAGAAAAAAGATGTTAGCCAAGGGTGTTTAACACATTGACTGCCGTGTGAGTTGTATTTAACTCACACTAGTTTTGAGCCCAGGGCCTTGTGAAGCATATGTAACTCGTATGTCTCTTCACCTTGGGAGCCTCGAGAACTACTTTTCAAGTTTGCATATAACTCATGCACAGAAAACAATAAAAAATAACAAATTTTTCATTGAATTAGAAAGGACTGTTTTGTTTTCAGAGCTTTTATTCTCTTTTCATAATAAAACACCGTGGCCCCACGGAAAAAAATTTTTTTCTAGTGTGGCAGTCAATGTGTTAAAAAGTGACAATTCAAAGAATCACATGCTACCTGTTTCATACTAGTTTTTATCTGTTAATAAGAGGCATATTAGGGTAAAAAGCTAACAAGAATTGCTTAATGCATTTTCAAAAAACCAATAATGTAATATTAATGAAGGTATTCATCACAATGACAAAAATTATATTTGTACCAAAAAATTCAAGCTTACAAGCATGAATTTATAACTGAAAGCACAGTTCCATAATGGTTTCTTATTCCAGAATAAAACCCTCCTACTATATTTTTTATTCATATCAATAATAGTATGGTGTAAATTAAAATATTTTAGATTCCAAAAGCTGTGAAGTGTGGAGTACTACATGAGGTTTTAGATTTCCTAGAATATAATAAGCAGTTGGGTATAACTCGATTTTGGATTTTTTAAAATTTTTCTTGAATTTTAAAAGTGTAACAAACTTTTATATTTAATTTCATTTATGTATTTATATTACACGCACTATATTTCAGCTAAAACGCTCTATAGACAGTGCAGTCTAATAGAACTTCAAGCAATGACGAAAATATTCTGTCTCTGCACTGTCCAAAATGGTAGTCACTAGTCACATGTGGCTATTGAGACTTGAAATGGGGTTACCATGACTGAGGAACTAAAATTTTAATTCAACTTTAATTTTATTTATTTATTAATTTATTTATTTTTTTAGAGTCAGGGTCTCCCTCTGTTGCCCAGGTTGGAGTGCAGTGGCTCAATCACAGTTCAAACTCCTGGGCTCAAGTGATTCTCCTATCTCAGCCTCCCGTAGCTAGGACTACAGGCATATGCTACTACACCTGGATAATTTTTTACATTTTTTTGTACAGATGTGGTCTCACTATGTTGCCCAAGCTGTTCTGAATTCCTGACCTCAAGCAGTCCTCCCACCTCTGTCTCCCAAAGCACTGGGATTACAGGTGTGAGCCACCATGCCCAGCAAAAATCTATCATTTTGAAGAAAAATAGCCATAATCAAAGATCATCATGCCCTTGTTTTAAAATATACATCCATATCATGCCTGATATACTCAAGACTTTCTGTTTTTCAAGGAATAATATGAGTTTCTTAAAATAATTAAGAAGAAGGAAAGAAAATAAAACTATCAACAGTCTAATGACTTTGCTATAAATCTAATACACCTAAAGCAAGAACAAGGAAGAACACTGTTAATACAGGGAAAAAGTGGTTACTCCATTACTAGGTAGATAAAATTTAACATGAAAACGTATCAAGACTGGCATAGTGCTAATAAGCTATCAGAAAGACAAAAAACTTCTTCCCAAATGATATATCTGATCACCTTTAAGGAAACTAAAATAGCAGTAAGGAAGAGGCAGGGTAGTACAAGAGAAGGTGAGCCAGTCAGACCTTCTCAAAAACTTGGACCTGGAAAAAATTCCATGTGTTTTCCTTTTTGCAGACAATCTTTACAGTAAATGAAGAAATGATTGGACTGTCAATTGGATAATCCAACCAGTTAGTTAATATAATAAATATAACATTATCTCTAACAGAACTACTAAGCAAAAAAATCTCAATTCTCATCAAACATTACAGAGAGGCTGTGAGAAACTGGACAGTTGTAAAAAAAAAAAAACAGACATACAACAATTTTCACTGTATCAAAGAATACTGAGAGAAATCCATTCTTCTGTGAGCTATAATTAGAATTTACTTTGAAGTAGAAGGAAAAAAGTCTTACCTGTGATGTGCTATCAGCTGCTTTCTTGTTAACAGAAGCATCCATTATTTTGTTTGTTTGGTTTTCTAAGAAGTAAAAAAAAAAAAGACTCATTTTTTAAAACATCTATAAAATGTAAAAGGTTAGGTTGCTTTACATATAATAATTCATATACTCTTCCCCAAATGTTTTTCTATCAACATGTCACATAGGTAAATGAACTCCTTCATACATCACTGCTACAGTATCTTTCAGAGAGGCAAATTCACAATATAGATCAAAAAACTTCCCATTGACCTAGCAATTTAAACTCTATCCTAAGGAACACCTTAAAGAAATAATTTAAGATACACAGAACTTAAACATAACTTAAATATTCTAACATGAGGAAATGGTTAAACAAAATGTAATTCTTCCACACTATGGCCCTTTGAAGACATTGAAAAAAATGTAATATGTCAAAAATGTTTGTAATAAATTCAGTAGAAACAGTTGCAGTGATTCTGAGAAAATATACAAACATATTTCTTAGTAGTTCAGTCACATGATTTTTCTTCTTCATTTTTCAACAAAGTTGTACAGAGTTTGTGGTTAAAAAAAATAATAATGTTACTTCCAATAGAGGACAGAAAATAAACCAAGTATGTTTTGCCCCAATTTCTAAAGGGAGGAAAAGAGAGAAGGTATTAAAGTTTAGCAAATATCTTTTGAGTCTACTGAGGAAATTATTTAGCTTTTCTTGTTGGGTAATGTGGCTTATTATCTGGAGTTTTCTAATGTTGAAACATCCCCTCCTTTCATTCTGGAGATAAAACCTTCTTGGTCAAAATAAGGCATTCCTTTAATTTGCAAATGTTCATAACACATATAGATAGACTAAACCAATTATGTTTTTTTAAAAAAATATAAGATAAAACTATCTATGTAGCTCCATATATGCATATATAAATCTGAACATCTAAAAAATCAGGTATAATAAATATTCAACTGGTAAAAGAGGTATTTCAGAGTAGGCAAATAAAAACGAAACCCTTCCAATTTCTCCCTACTTGTGCCTGAATTATTTTAATTCCTTTTGTAGGAAGAATACATTAATACATCGTTTACTTTTTTAACATATTTAAATTATTTCAATTATTATAAATGAACATGTTTGGACTATGAAGTTCCTGAAAGACTAACACAAAACAAATTCCAGATTACTGATCCTACACAGTGGAGTACTAGGATATACTAGTGACATTACCAAAACATCAGTGATTTAAACACACACATTTGAATTTGAACCACTTTCATTTTCAAATAACAATAAAAGGTAACTTTACATAAAAAGTATCATGAGGGAGTTTCATTTTTATTTTCTGTTGTAACATCCTCTTAAAAAAAATTCCTCAAGATTCAGGAAAGATTTGTACTGCTGAATAAAATGTTAGACATACACGTTTTTTAAAAGTTATATTTTAAAAAGGAAAACGGAGTAGAAAGTGAAGAGACCTATAGCTGGGGGTGCTTGTATTGGGCTTCCCAGGACTCCCTAAGTCATTCAGGTCCCTGGGTGGATGTAAAGGTGGTATCACTGTGCCATCTGAACTCTTTACTATTACCATAACTAAAACTCAACTCTAACTACATTGAACAAACTCACACGAAACACACAAAGAATATATTGCATGGATTAAGTAAAAAGTCCAAGACAATGGCTCCTGGGGTTCAAATTGTGTCCCTGTCTATCCCTTGGGCTCAGCTTTCCATGGTGTTGGCTTCACTCTCAAGCTCATGTCCCCACATGATGACAAGACTAGTCTCCTGTGACTCCTCCTTCTACCTGAGCATCTAGATAGCTATGCCTCCAAAAAAAGTATGACTGTCATCACATGGATTTCTTGCCTGCCTTCTAGACTGATCAGTGTGACCAGGGAGAAAAAAATTTCAGATCAGCCTACTTAGGACACATGCCTTGATGATTAGCTTCAGCATGATGGGTGGGGTTAATTCCTGAAAAGAATTAACAATGGGTGATCCTTTTATGCTGTCATCGTCTGTCAGTAGTTAACTCTCTGGTGTCCAAACGCCAAAGACGATGCTGGGAAACTTCGATGAAAGCATGGATTGATGAGCTGGGTGCTGGGAGGATGCCAATCTAGAGGCACTAAGACGTTGACAGTTGCACGAGCATCTGTGGATACCTTTTCTGAAACTGCAGGTGTGACTCTTTGCAAAGGTGTCAGATAACCCACAGCCAGAGCAATAAGATAAACCTGATGCTTTGCAACTTGGCTCATGCCTCTAAGAGACATTATCGGGTTGAATTTCACTGTTCCTCCAGGGCTCCTACAAGAAGTACATATCTCACCTTTGCAGGTAACGTTCA
>NW_012149519.1:1129410-1156544 GCF_000956105.1 Propithecus coquereli | reverse complement strand
CAGAGATTGCCTTTTAAGTCCATCCAAGATTGAGCACTTATATAAATAAGCTTTCAAAAAATTATTCATTTTGGCATGTGAGCCTAAATATAAGTTAAAAAGATGGATTAATATTTGACATCTCTAGGTATAGCAGAGTAAATTGAAACAGGATTGCCTTAAATGTATTTTATTGGTTTGCTCCAGAACTGAAATATACCTTTGTTGAAATATAAATTCTTTCACTTTTGTTACCTAGCATGATTCTTAGACTCAATTGTCTCATAGCTACAACTATTCACACAACTGTAACAATATTCCTTAGTCTACATTTTCAATTAACATTCCCCATCATTTTATTATAAATTTTTTCCCTTTTTTTTTTCTGGCAGGGTCTCATTCTGTCACAATGGCTAGAGTGCAGCAGCATCACCATAGCTCACTGCAACCTCAAATTCCTGGGCTCAAGCAATCCTCCTGCCTCAGTCTCCTGAGTAGCTGGGAATACAGGCACACATTCACCCTGCCTGGCTAATCTTTCTATTTTTTGTAGAGACAGGGTCTCGCTCTTGCTCAGGCTGGTCTTTGAACTCCTGACCTCAAGCAATCCTTCCACCACGGCCTCCCAAAGTGCTAAGATTATAAGCGTGAACCACCGTGCCTAGCCCCTCAATTCTTAATGTAACATTTTACAGTTTCACTACATTGTTTTTGTTTCCTTCTACTATCTACCTTAGATGACTTCGGAAGTAAAAAGTTATAACTCAATCTATCACTCAACAAAATTGTTCAGGATGCAAAATCAGAAACTGCAGCTTAAAATCCTTATTATCATATGGACTACATCTCTATCTTGTTATCCTTAAAAGTTACTGTCACTTTTAACCAATGCCACATTTTTACCATAGTCATAAAAGTATTTTATAAGAATTAAACTAGCAGTATCTCTTAGTAGGTCTGGAAAATTGTTATAGAAACAAAAACAGAAGGTAAAATGTTCATTCATTTAACTCTGTCCTTGAAGAAACTCAAATGAAATTATGGTTGAAGAAGTAATTGTTTGGTTAAACTCTAGTTTTCTTCTACTCTTGGAATAAGAGATATTTAGTGAAACCTGACAGTATACATTATATATGAATTATATATAACTCTCCCCCAAATCCATTCTTCCTTTAATGTCTCACTTGGTAAATAGCATTAGCATTTTAAAAAGTCTTAGAAATCTGAGTCCTCTTTGAGTTCTCCATCTCTCTTACTCACACCTAAACTTTTATCAATAAATTGCTACGTACTGGCAATTCTACCTCCTGAATAACTTTTACATCTTTTACATGATCACCATCTCACATCTCTTGTAGCTCACTACAAGAACCTCCAGCTTCCTAACTGTCCTCTCTAACTCCATTCTTACCCCTCTAAACCATTTTCCACACTGCAGCCAAGGTTTATAGATATTACCTGCCCTCCTCCCACCCCACAAAAATACTTTAACCCCTATGTTCCCCATTCTTCCATTCATTATCTCAAACCTTTCCAGATCTCCCATGTCCTCTCAAAGAAACCTGCATATCTTAACATTCATAACATTTGTAATTAATTACTTCTTGAATGGCAATGTTCCCTATTTGATTGTAAGCTTGGTGAGAAGAGAGACTATTTTGTATATTTCTGTGTGTCTACAGGACCTTAGAACAATACAGGCATTCACTAGTTCATGAATGAATGAAATTAGCTGCAATCTGAGCCCTAAATTTCCAAGCAGCCACTAGGAATACATTTACTTTACTATAAATAGAAAATACTGACTTAAAATCCATAAGGATACATTGAAATATAATAAAATATTAGGTCATTAAACATGAAATGTCAATTTCAAATGAAAAGTATAGTTTATTAATCTCAAACAAGAAGCAGTACAATTAATCAAAGTATGCACCTAAACTATCAACACAGTTTTGCTATCTTAACAGTAGCTTGTTTATGCCAGCAGCAAAGAAGCCTGGAGAGTGAGTGGCAATGAAATCATGAAAGGCATTTTCCACAGCTTGTTGAGAACTGAATATTTTTCCTTGCAAGAAGTGGTCCACAGCCTGGAAGAAGTGGTAGTCAGTTGGTGCAAGGTCTGGTAAACATGGTAGATGAAAGAGAGTTTCCAAGTCCAGCCTCTATAGTTTGAGCAGCATTAACTGTGGGACATGTGGTTGAGCCTTGCCTTGCAAGAGACCTGGCCTGTCTCTACTGACCAAACTTAGCTGGCTCAATTGCAAGCATCCTCATCATTTCATCCAACTGATTGCAGTAAATACCGCTGTAATAGACTGACCAGGTTGCATAAGCTGCAGTGGATGATACCAGCTCTAGACCACCAAACAGATACCATTAGCCTTTTTTTGATGAATATTCGGTTTTGGACTATGTTTCGGCACTTCAACATTATCCAACCCTTGTGCCAAATGCTTCCTATTGTCAAAAAGAATCCATTTTTCATCACATGGGACAATACGGTGTAGACATGGCTTGCCTTTGTGTCGTGACAGCAAAGAAAGGAAGGCTTCAAGACGGTTTCTCAAAGCTCATTTAATTCATGCGGTCCCCAGTTTCTTTACCTTGCCAATTTGTTTCAAATGGTCCAATATTGTTGGAATAGTAACATAGAACCTTGCTGCTAATTCACACATAGGTTGAGATGGATTCTCTTCCACTACAGCTTTCAGCTCATCATTATCCATCTTGGTCACAGGTTGCCCACGTGGCTCATTTGCAAGATCAAAATCACCGGAACAGAACTTCTCAAACCACTGACATCCTGTGTTTTCATTAGCCACATCCTTCCCAAACACTTTGTTGATATTTCGAGCTGTCTGCACAGCATTGGTTCTATGACAGAACTCATATTTGAAAATAACACAAATTTTTGACTTTCTATGGTTTCACAAAAACTGCTCTAAAAAAAAAAAAAGGTGAAAGATAATCAAAAGGCAAACCAGGCATTTGCAAGAAGAGGATGTACCTTCACAATAGAAATAAAACAAGAAGATGTCAGCGATACCAATGTCCTTATTACATAAGGAAATCAGACATTTCATACTGAATAAAATGAATGCAGTCTAGTTATAGAGCATATGTTTTTATTAAAAGTAAATGAAAAAAATAAAAATAAAAAATAAAAATAAATTATACCTGCATAAGTATAGGACTTAGGCATGTATTAAAGTTGGTGTCAACTTTCATATTTACCCAAAATTTGTTATTTGGCTTCAGCTATGTTTTGGGAAGCTAAACTGCCAAAAGCCTACTTTAACATCATTTATGGCACCCTTGAAATTATAGCTTTTGAATATAATCAAAAAACATATGTTTTTACATGATCTCATTTTAACTAACATGAAAATAACATACAAAGATTGTAATTCACATTTATTCATTTTCAAATGTAGGTAAGCATTCTAAATGGAACTTGAAGATCTCCTTAATATAATTTAAGCATTAAAATATATAAATGTGTTAAATATTCATGTTAAAATATAAAATTTCATATTTGACTATAAAGGTACATTATCACAGAAGTATTAATAGAATGCTGAACGAATTAAAGATTTTGAAAAATATTAATTTTATATACAAAAACGTTGAGAACAGTCAAATTAAACAGACTGTTTAATAGTAATAGGTACTGTGTTACTAATAGTATGCATATTACTTTTTTTTTTTTTTTTTTTTTGAGACAGAGTCTCACTGTGTTGCCCAGGCTAGAGTGCCATGGCGTCAGCCTAGCTCACAGCAACCTCAAACTCCTGGGCTCAAGCGATCCTCCTGCCTCAGCCTCCCGAGTAGCTGGGACTACAGGCATGTGCCACCATGCCCGGCTAATTTTTTCTATATATTTTTAGTTGTCTAATTAATTTCTTTATAATTTTAGTAGAGACGGGGTCTCGTTCTTGCTCAGGGTGGTTTCGAACTCCTGAGCTCAAACAATCCGCCCACCTCGGCCTCCCAGAGAGCTAGGATTACAGGCGTGAGCCACCGTGCCCGGCCTAGTATGCGTATTACTAACAGAATGCATCGACTATATAATTTTGGGAATATACTCTTTTTGTTCCATCAAATGCTCATAAAAATTTTAAGAAAACAGAATAATGAAATTAGAATTCTAATATTTGTACAAGTGTTCAGAGTATGAGCATTCACAACATTAAACAAAATAGTCTTTTAAGTTACTCATTTCTTTTCAGGCCATGGTTTTCCAGGAAAAGTTCTATATTTAGGAATAGAACTCATCTTGTGACCATGAATTAAAAACAATGTCAACTTTGCCTCAAAACTTCACAAAGAGGAAAAACTCCAAAATTATATAAAACAATGTCCATCAATAAATCATCTGACATATTAAAAAATACTAAGACTTCAAAGAAAAGGAAATTACAGAAAAATGAAGTGTCACCCAAAAATCTTGCTTGTCCACTGACCTCAAGTAAAAGTAAGCATATCTTAGTGTTGAAAGCATGAAAGCATCCAAAGAATAATGTGGTAGCAGATAATACTAAGAAACATTGTCCTTGTACTACATAAACATTTAAATTATAAATATTATTAATAATAATTGCATTTTCACATAAAATCAGTTCATTCTTATATCCCAGATGTTCATTATATGAGGGTGATATTCAGCTTCAGCCCAATATTAATTTTGATCTGCCACTCATTTATTTTCTTGACAACTCTGTGAAATACCATCACTATTTTATATGAGAAAACACACTTAGAGAGTTAGCACATTTCTAATGGCTACATGACAAATAAAAAGTAAGGCTTGTGTATCTCACTTATAAAAGTAATTTTGTACTTTTGAATCTGTTTCATATATTTCCTGGTCATTTACTACATCAGTAAGAAAGAGCCTATATCAATTTCATATACACATGCTATCTACCCATTCTTGCCTGTCTTTCCAAAAGTAGTGGGGATATGTGAAGTCAGAAATGAATAATCAAGTTCAAGAATACACACAAATTATATGTTTTCTAGGAACAAAGACGACAGAGTTTGGCAGATTTTAAATACATATACAATCCAAGTTCTCCTTTTTTGCAATATTTCTAAGTAAAATATAAACATAATCATATGTCATATGGGAAAACACAGAAAAAACAAGAAGGAATCAAACATTTTGTAGTAAATGAGAGAGGGAAGAACCTATTTTTACATTGTTCAAATTTGGAAGATGTTGAGTATGAATGCACAAAGGATTTTCCCAAATGGGTAAGGAAGATATGTGCTTTATATTTTTCTCTTATAAGCATATATTATGTAAATTAGATACTTTAAAATATGTTTTATTCAGATACTCCTGGCAAATGTATCATAAAAGTAATTCATGATTCTTGCTACAAAGATGAAATTAAAAACTCACCAAAATTAGGAAAATTACTAAAAGATAAAATGCAAATGCTAACTTCTCACTCAAAATAAACCCCCTCTCAAACTTCATTTTAACAACATCATTTCTCTTAGGTATCTAAAAAATTACTAAAAACAATCTCAAGGAAATTCTCTTTTTGTTCTTCAAATAATGCTAGCCACTTAACCAAAAAAAGTTCAATCATCTAAAGGCCATTAACATGCTTACATTTCTATTATTAAATCTATGCGGTGACTTACCAATTCTTGGGGTGGCAGTACTGTTCTGTTCTGCAGGAGACGAAGTACTAAATGCAGAAATTGGAATTTTCATCTGTATAGGACCTCGATTATTTGGTGGACTATAGAGTCCTGATGGACCCACTGTGGGTAAAGAAGTCCTTGTGGCTTGTACAATAGAGTGTGCTGTTGGAACAGCCTGTACAGCAAGTGTTGTTCCTAATGGTGCAGCACTGGCAGGAGGGTTCCTCTGAATACTAGGACTGGGCACAGAAGGAACATTGTTTGGTTTAGTGGGATTTGGCAAGGATGGCAAGGATACTGGATTTTTGGTAAGACCACTCACTGCAGGTGGGCTTTGCACAGAAATGAATTCAACATTGCCAGATGGTTGATTGGTCACCAAAGTCCCTGGATGGCTTTGTAGTAGCTGAGGCTGGGAGGATACCGCAACAGGTACGTGCAAAATCACTGGCAAAGGTTGTAAAGAGATTGTAGGTTGGGGATTTCCACTAGGCACCTGAGCAGTAGCAACTACTGTAGCTGTGTTGGGTGCAGGAAGAACTGTCGTCGTTGTCAGAGAACCCGAGGTCACTGGAGTCTGCAATTTAGGTTGACTACTGACAACTGTTGGAGGAGTGACAAGATTGGTTGAAGATACTATAGAAAAAAAACAGAAGTCTCAATTTACATGGCTATCTCAATTTATCAGCTAAGCTAATACACTGCATTAAGTACAGTAAAGTCTTTTATAATAAAATTTTTTCCAGATTTAAATTCTGGAAATTCTTAGAATTAAATTCCTAGAAGCATTTTGCTTTGGTATACTTGGTATATAACGAAAACCACATATGATTTATGATTACTATGGAAGATAGCTACCTGGGTATCAAAATAGTCTCTAAAATTTGTTATAATCCCTTCAGAGTAGCTAACTGGAAAAACAATTAAAATATACTGAAAACTAATTAAGTAAACATGTATAGATATTTTTGAAACTACACTAAAAACATTATAAATGCATTACAACACCAGCAATATATAAACTCAAATAGTAAATCTAGAAAGAATCAAGACCATTAATAAATAACAGGTAACCTTAATCATCATATTTTATCACCGAGACCATGTGAAACCTGTGCCTGTGGATGAGTTGTACTGAATTCTCCAGGAGAAGAACTACTGAGGGAAGCTTCCCTCTATTAACACTATCGACATTTTATGTTATGGACAACAGCACTGAGTGAAGATGGGAGATGAATTAAGAAATGAGGGGCCGGGCACGGTGGCTCACGCCTATAATCCTAGCACTCTGGGAGGTAGAAGCGGATGGATCGTTTGAGCTCAGGAGTTCAAGACCAGCCTGAGCAAGAGTGAGACCCCGTCTCTACTAAAAAAATAGAAAGAAATTAGCTGGACATCTAAAAATACATTTATAAAAAATTATCCGGGTATGGTGGCGCACACCTCTAGTCCCAGCTACTCGAGAGGCTGAGGCAGAAGGATTGCTTGAGCCCAGGAGTTTGAGGTTGCTGTGAGCTAGGCTGACGCCACGGCACTCTACTCTAGCCCAGGCAACAGAATGAGACTCTGTCTCAAAAAAAAAGAAATGAGGGAACATATACAAAAGAGCAGAGAAAATAGAAATGCTAGTCACTAGAGTTTTATAGCAATTTTGCTTCAACTATTTGTGTTTATTCTTATTGGAACAGTTTTGATATATAAGACCAAATTTTTTTCTCATTGTTTATAGTCAGTCTTTCCAAAATCACAGGCACACTAGAATAGTAATTCTCGAAATATGGTCCAGGGGGATGCTTAGAGTTTTCTGAGACCCTTTCAGGGAGTTTGCAATGTCAAAACTATTTTCATAACCATAATGACATCATCTGGCTTTTTCAATGAGTGGACATTTGTATGGAGCAAAAGCAACGGTGTGCAAAACTTCTGGTGCCTTAATCCAAAAATCAAGTTAGTGTAGTGACCAACTGTCACTGCATTCTTCATGCTTACAGTAAAAGACAAAGTCAGTTTCACTTAAGAATGTCCATAATGAAGCAGTAAAAACTATTAATTTTACTAAATCTCAAACCTTGAGTAAGAGTTCTTCTCAATATCCTGTGTGAACAAACAGGCAGTACTTAAAAAACACTACTGCTGCATACCAAAGCAGTAGTAGACTTTGCTTGGTTGATTCAAGGAAAAGTAATTGTGCAATTGAGTTGTAAGCTAAACTAGCAGCCTTTTTCAAGGTAGACTATTTTTACTTAAAAGAATGACTTACAGATGCACTGATTATTCCCATTTAAGTATTTTACAGATCTTTTCTTAAAAATAAAACGAGTAAGGCAGTCACTTCAAAGAAAAAAGCCAACAGTATTTATTGGCAATACTAAAATTTGAGCTTTAAAAACAAACATTAGAACTTTGGGAAAAACTTACATCTATCATTGGGAGTATGAAATGGCAGGTTCCTAAATCCCTAAAGAGTTTTCTGAGAAGAACTGATGGTGAAATTAATGTGACTGAAAAAAAATTATTAATGAAATGTATCAACATTTGGAAGATTTGCATAACTTAGTGAATATTTTTCAAATAATTAATGAATGATATTAGTGAAAGATCCACCCAAGTGCAAGGTAGGTGAGTGGATATTAATGGAAGAGTCAGAAAGGTTCATCAGTATGATTTCAGATTCCACTTTGCAACTAGCCTTTAAAAGAAACTAATAATTAACGGTGTCAAAGAATATTCACAATTATCTGTAAGAGCCAGTGCTTTGTACCTACATATTTGTAGGAGCCTGGATTTCCTTCATATACTTCAGCCAAATCAACATATTAAAACAGACTGAAAGCAGATATAGATTTGTATCCAGCTATCTTAGCTGTCTTAACATTTTAAGCGAAATATTAAAGAGATTTTTGAAAATATAAGACAATAACACCCTTTCCACTGATATTTTTAAGCTTGGAAAATACAGTTATTTTTCATTAAAAAAGTGTTTTTGTGTTAGATATTATGGGCTTATTATGTTTAAATGAATAAACATTTTCAAAATTCATTTTAATTTCTGTTTCATTTCACTGATAGTAAATATTAATTGATATAACTCACATAAACAAAAGCTCTTTGGGGTTCTTAATAATTTCTTAAGATTGCAAAGGGATCTGGAAACAAGAAAGTTTGGGAACTACTATGATAGAGATTTGAGTATCTATACTGTATTTTCATGCATACTTATCTGTGACCCTGAATTTTTTTTTTTTTTAAGAGACAGAGTCTCACTATGTTGCCCAGGCTGGATTTGAGTTCCTAGGCTCAAGCGATTCTTCCACCTCAGCCTCCTGAGTAGCTGGGACTGTTGGTGTGTGCCACTACACCCAGCTTGATTCTGAATTTTTAATAAAATTTTGTACTTAGACCAATGTGCCCAGTTTTTAAATCCATTTCAACCACAAAAAAATGTAAGAAAAGAGAACCAAAGCTTTCAATTCCTAAGAAAATGTGTTTTAGTGTTTAAACAAGTTACCTGTATTCATAGGAGTTTGAAAGGATGGTGGTGCACTCTCGCTTACATTTCTTTTGGACTCCAGCATCTGTCTCACTGTGCCTGCATTTCTATGAAATATATATACACACAAATAGTCAGTGGTATGCCACTCTGGGGGACACCAATTGATGTATAAATTGATATATAGAAAAGGCAGTGGCACAAAGGGAAAAGGGGTAGATAGACGTGGGTTTTGCAACCCTAAATTGCAAGCAAATGCACTGAGGCATAGCTGGCACACAGACTTCTAAAGGCTGGGGTCTATGGCATTAGCAAAGAGCCCTCTTCTTGTATTCTAATAACAATACTTACCTTGAAGACCAAACTTAGGCCCTAATATATACAGACATTAGTCCTTCTCACCCCTAACAGAAGCATTTCTCCATTATTTGAGAGAATATTATTTACAACAAGTGGTTAAAACCTATGTAGTGACCAAAGAAAGCCTTACAATAAAGAAGCAAAAGTAATATCCGTAGATGAATAGCATAACAAAGCAGGAAATATACTTAAGTATATCAAACACTTATCTCTACATAAATACATATGATTACATTGCAAGATTCTTCTATAAAATAAAGAAAATCAGAACTCTGTTCTGCTATTTAAAAACCAGACAAACAGACCATTTATAATTCTCACCTGTAAGGCATAGTATTATTGCTGTTGACATCATTTACAGACTTTCCTGGTGATAGAGGTGGGTTTGGTGGATTCTGGGGGGAAAAACATCAAAGTAAAAATAAAACTGAACATACAAGGAATCTTAAAAAAATATAAAACACCTTTAAATGCTTTGTCAATATATGATCTGTTACTTTTATAATATAGTAGAAAACATTACTAGCTGAGACAAGAATTTGAATCTTGGCATTGCCACTGGTTAGTTGTATCTCAAGCAAATAATTTACTCTGCTGAAAGCAACTGCTTATGATTTGAAAGATGAATAAAATAATTCCTACATCTCAGTGTTCTTGTAAAGATTAAATAAGATAAAGAATGTGAAAATGGCTCACATGGCTCAATAAACATTAACAATATATTAATAAATCTAGAGAATAATTAGACTCATTCATTCAATAAATAGCTAGTGAATGCCTACTATTTGGCAGGCATAACAAGCATGCTAGCACCAGAAATCCAACAAACAAGGTAAGTGGTGTCCAAGGTCACAAATCAAAATTCTCAATCAAAATAATTTGTAAGATTTTATTCGCAAACATAATACTTGCCACTATGTGACTTAAATAATTTCATAAAAAGATGTCAAAATTCTAAGCTTCAGTAACAACTTATTTCACCCTTTTCCCCAAAACCAAGTAATACAGAAAGGGAATTCTTAACATGCATGTATTAATTACCATTATTTAGGCCTCCATCACTAATAACACTAGAATCATTTATTTCTTACAATGATAAGAATAAATAACATAACTCTACTTAAGATTAAATCAAGTGTAAGAATGACACATATTAAACCAAAAGTGGTTAGTGCTTAGAATTATATCGAGCAGATGCCCCTGATCACTTTGGATGCCTAGTGGGCCTCAGAGAACAAAGGCAAGACCCTGAGCTTGCTACAGCACCAGAGAAATTGCAGTAATACAGACAAGACAGCACGGGGAGTGCAAAAAAAACCCTGTTTGCTAAAACATCAAAGGCTGCAATACCAAAGATAGGCACTAGGGGGAGCTCCAGAGTAAACCCAGGCAAACCTCTTCAGATGGGAAATTGTAACACAAGCAAAAGTCCAAAGAGGACACACCTCCAAAATAAGGTTTTAGAAGCCCACAGAATCTCTAGCCAGGATTATTAGTGAAGATCTTTCTGTGTACAAAGACAGTGTAAAGAGACTGGGAGAAAGGGCTTGTTTTTTTCAAATGGTCAAATTTCAACAAAAGATAACAAGGCATACAAAAAAAAAGGGAAACATGACCCAATCAGAGAGATAAATCTCTAGAAATCAATCATAAAGAAACAGAGATCTATGAATTATCCACCACAGAATTCAAAATAACTGTCATTAAAATGCTCAATGAGGTAAAAAAGAACACAGATAGAAAACTAAGTAGAGCTGGGTATGGTGGCTCACGCCTGTAATCCTAGCACTTCGGGAGGCTGAGGCAGGAAGATTGCTTGAGTCAGGAGGCTGAGGTTGCAGTGAGCTATGATGACACCACTGCACTCTAACCCAGGCAATATAGCAAGACCCTGTCTCAAAAAAAAAAGAAAGAAAGAAAAAAGAAACTAGTGAAATAAGAAATCAGGAAAATGGTACATCAATAAAATGAGAATATCAACAAAGATACAGAAATTATAAAAAAGAATCAAATACAAATTCTGAAGCTAAAGAATACAACAGAAATAAAAATTCTCTGTAGGGGATTAAAAGCAGGCTGGATCAAGGACAAGAATAAGTCAGCAATTCTGAAGACAGGTCACTTGAAATTATCCAGCCACCAGAGGAACAAAAAGAAAAAAGAATGAAGAAAAGCAAAGAAAGCTTAAAGGACTTCTGGGACACCAATAGGCCAACCAATATATATGCATGAGGGAAGACAGAGCAAGGAGCCCATTTATAGAAATAATTGCTGACTCCTACCAAATTGGAAGGAGGAGATTAAAAAAACAAATTAAAGAAGCTCAAATAACTCTATCACTAACCATAAAATACCTACACTAAGATACATTATAATCAAGCTGTCAGCGTTACAGTTAAATAATCTTAAAAGCAGCAAGAGAAAAGTGATTTATAACATACAAGGAGTTCCCATAACATTATGAGCAGATTTCTCATCAGAAACCTTGCAGGCCTGAAGGAATGGGATGATATATTCAAAGTGCTTAATGAAAGAACTGACAATCAAGAATACTATATCCAGCAATACTGTCCCTCAAACATGAAGGAGAAATTAAGGCTTTCCCAGAGACAGAAAAGATGAAAGAGTTCATCACCACTAGACCAGTCCTATAAGAAGTGCTAAATGAAGTCATTCAAGTATAAATGAAAGCACACTACACAATAACATGACTATACAAAAATGTAAACCTCTCTAGTAAAGGTTAATACAGAGACAAATACAGAATCCTGAATTCTTGTTATATTAGTGCATAAATCACTTTTAATTCTGGTACAGAATTTAAAAGACAAAAGCATTAAAAATAACTATTAAAATATGTTAATGAATATACAATATAAAAATGTGGTATGTAGTATCAATAACATCAAGTTGTGGTAAGAGAGATATAAAGGAGTAGAGCTCTGATATGTGATTAAAGTTAAGTTATTAACAGATTAAAACAAATATCAATATATCTATATTTATACAGTTATAACTTCAAGATGTAAAGGGATCAAGAGAGGAACAAAATAACAAAAGAGAAGCCAAAATCAAAATAGTAAGTCCCTTCCAATTAGTAATTATTTTAAATGCAAATGGATGAAACTATCCAATCAAAACATAGATTAGCTTAATGTACCAAAAAAACCAAGATCCAACCATATGCTGTCTATAAGGGACTCACTTTAGATTAAAGACAGAATGAAAGGGAAAGGATGGAAAAGATATTTCCAGCAACTGGTAATGAAGAGAGTAAGGGTGACCATATTCATGTAAGACAAAACAGACTTTAAGTCAAAAACTACATTGTCTAAAGAGACAATGAAGGACATTACATAATGATAAAAGAGTCAATTCACTAAACGTAATAATTATAAATATATATACACCTAACATCAGAGCCTTCAATGTGAAGCAAATATTGAAACTGAAGGGAGAAATAGACAGCAACAAAATAACTTTTTTGTGATTCGGTCTTGGTAGGTTGTATGTTTTTTAGGAATTTTATCTATTTCTTCCTCTTAAAATTTTTTTTGGTGGTTTTTTGTGTGTTTTGTTTTGTTTTGTTTACAAGACAGAGTCTCACTCTGTTGCCCAAGCTGGAGTGCAGTGGCATTGTGATAGCTCACTGCAACCTCAAACTCCTGGACTCCAGTAGAAACTTCGATATACCACTTTCAGTAATGAATAGAACACCAGACAGACGATCAGTAAGGAAACAGGACTTGAACACTGTAGAACAATTGGACCTAACAGACATATATAATACTCTGTCAACAGCAGAATACACATTCTTCTCAAGTGCACATGAGACAGTCATGGATAGATCATATGTCACAAGTCTTAACAAATTTAGGAAAAATAAAATCATATCAAATATCTTTTCTGACCATAATAAAGTGAAACTTGAAATCAACAAAAGGAAAACAGGAAAAGTCACAAATATGTGGAAATTAAATAATACGCTCTTTTAAAAAATCAATGAGTTATAGGGGAAATTCCACAAGGGAAATTACAAAATATCTTCAGATAAATGAAAATGAAAATATAATATACCAAAACTTAAGCAGTGTAAGCAATGTAAAAGGGAAGTTTATAATAAACACCTTATAAAAAGAAAGATTTCAAGGCCGGGTGCGGTGGCTCACGCCTGTAATCCTAGCACTCTGAGAGACCGAGGCGGGCGGATTGTTTGAGCTCAGGAGTTCGAGACCAGCCTGAGCAAGAGCGAGACCCCGTCTCTACTAAAAATAGAAAGAAATTAATTGGACAACTAAAAATATATAGAAAAAATTAGCCGGGCATGGTGGCACATGCCTGTAGTCCCAGCTACTCGGGAGGCTGAGGCAGGAGGATCGCTTGAGCCCAGGAGTTTGAGGTTGCTGTGAGCTAGGCTGACGCCATGGCACTCTAGCCTGGGCAAAAGAGTGAGACTCTGTCTCAAAAAAAAAAAAAAAAAAAAAGATTTCAAATCAATAATCTAACTTTATGCCTCAACCAGAAAAAAAACAAACTAAACCAGAAGTCAGAAGGAGGAAAGAAAGAATGAAGGGCAGAAAAAAATAAAATAGAGAATAGAAAAATAGAAAAAAAATCAACAAAACTAAGAGTTGGTTTTGAAAAGATCAACAAAATTAACAAACCCTTTAGCTAGACTTAAAAAAGCCAGAGAGCTGACTGAAATAAAGAAAATAAGAAATGAAAAAGAAGACATTAGACTGATGCCACAGAAATGGAAAGGATTATACAAAAGTACAGAACAACTATAAGCCAGCAAATTGGATAACTTATAGAAGAAATAGGCTGGGTGCAGTGGCTCACACCTATAATACGCTTAGCACTTTGGGAGACTGAGGCAGGAGGATCGCTTGAGGCCAGGAATTCAAAACCAGCCTCAGCAACATAGTGAGACCCCATCTCTACCAAAAAAAAAAAAAAAAAAATTTAAAACTTAGCTGGGTGTGATGGCATGCACCTGCAATCCCAGCTACTCAGGAGGCTTGAGCCCCGGAGTTTAAGGTTGCAGTGAGCTTTCATGATGCCACTGCACACCAGCTTGGGCAACAGAGTGAGACTCTGTCTCAAAAAAAAAAATTTTTTAAAAACAAGAAATAGATAAAATTCCTAAAAACATACACCTACCAAGATTGAATCACAAAGGAAAAAAAAGGAAAAAATCTATAACTAATAAAGAGGTTTAATTAGTAACAAAAACCTCCTAACAAACAAAAGCCCAGGACCAGATGGCTTCACTGGAAAATCCTACCAAATAAATAAGGGAATAATTAACAAACATTCTCCTCAAACTCTTCTAAGAGAGGGAATACTTCCAAACTCAGTAGGCAATCATTACCCTGACACCAACGCCAGACAAAGACATTAAAAGAAAACTATAAACCAATATCCCTGATACACATTGATGTAAAAATCCTCAAGAAAACATTCGCAAGCCAAGTTCAAAAGCATGTTTAAAAGATTACATATCACAACCAAGTGGGTTTATCCATGGAATGCAAGGATGGTCTGACATGAAAATCAACATAACAATAAGATGTTAAAAGAATGAAGGACAAAACCCACATGATCACCTACCTCAATTGATGCGGAAAAAGGATTTGACAAAATTCAACAACTTTTCATGATAAAAACACTCATCAAACAAGAAATGGAAAGAAACTAAGTCAATTTAATAAAGGCCATGAATGAAAAACCCATAGTTAACACCATATTCAATGGCGAAAACTGAAAGCTTTCTCTCTAAGATCAGGAACAAAAGCAAGCATGGTCATTCTTGCCGCTTCTATTCAATACAGTATTGGAAGTTCAAGCCAGAACAATCATGCAACAAAAATAAAAGGCATCCAAATCAGAAATGAAGAAGTATAATTATCACTGTTCACAGATGATATTATCCGAGATGGAAAAAACCCTAAAGATTCCAAAAAAAAAAAAAAAAAATCTGTTCAAATTAATAAGCAAATTAAGCAAAGTTGCATGATAAAAAAATCAGCCTGCAAAAATCAGTTGCATTATCTATACACTAGCAATGAACAATATGAAAAAGAAATTAAGAAAACAATTCAATTTACAATAGCAGCAAAAAGAATAAAATATTTAGGAATAAGCTTAACCAAAGAGGAAAAAAATTGTACAATTCAAACTACAAAACATTGCTGGAAAAAATTTAAGGACATAAATAAATGGAAAGATATCCTATAGTTTATGGATTAGAAGACAATACTGTTAAAGTATTTATATTACCCAAAACAATCTGCAGATTCAATGCATTCCCTATCAATATCCCAATGGTATTATTTCTTTTGAAGAAATAGAAAAAAATTACAAAATTCATATAGAATCTCACGGGATCCTGAATTGCCAAAACAATCTTTATTTATAAAGAAAAACAAAGTCAGAGGTTCTTACTTCCTGGTCTCAAAATATATTATAAAGCTACAATAATCCAAACAGTGCGGTGCTGGCATAAAGACAAATAAACCAATGGAACAGAATAGAGACCCCAGAAATAAACTCACATATATGGTCAAACGATCTTCAGCAAGATTGCCAGGACCAAACGATAGGAAAAGAACAGCCTCTTTGATAAACGGTACTGGGAAAACTGGATATATACATGAAAAAGAATGAAATTCTTCATCATATGTAAAAATTAACTCAAAATTGATTAAAGATCTAAACATAAGAAATAAAATTAAAATTCTGTAAGGAAACATAGGAAAAAGGCCTCGTGAGATTAGATTTGGCAATAATTTTTTTGTGTATGACATTAACAGCACAGGCAGCAAAAGCAAAAATACACAAATGGGTCTATATCAAACTTAACAACTTCTGTACATCATAGTAAACATGCCCACAGAATGAGAAAAACTAATCACAAATCACATATCTGATGAGGGGTTAATATCCAGAATATATAAAAAACACCCACAACTTAACAACACCAAAAACTAAGTAGCCTGATTAAAATGGTCAAGGAACCAGAACTGACATTTCTCCAAAGACAAATGGCCAAAACAAGCATATGAAAAGATGGTCGACATCACTAATCATTAGGTAAATGTAAATCAAAACCACAAGATGTCGCCTCACATCCGTTAGGATGGTCACTATCAAAAGAACAGAAAATAAGTGCTGACAAGGATGTAGAGAAATTGGAACCCTTGAGCACTGCTGGTATGAATGGAAAATAGTGCAGCCTCTATGGAAAACAGTATGAGGGCTTCCTCAAATAGCTAAAGGCAGAATTACCATACAATCCAGTAATCCCTCTTCTGGGTATACATTCAAAAATAATTGAAAACAGGTTCTTGAAGAGGTATCTGCACACCCATATTCACTGTGTTATTCAAAATGGCCAAAAAAGGACAGCAGCCCAAATGTTCACTGACAGATAAAAGATGAAAAAGTTCTAGAGATCTGTTATACATAATGCGAATATAGTCAATGCTACTTAACTAACTGTATGCTTAAAAATGTTTAATAAGGTAAATTTTATGTTATGTGTTTTCACAATTAAAGACAAAAAGAATTCTTAAAATTAAAAACTATAGTGTACAATTTAGATATAATCCAAAATTTAACTGGGAATCAATTAAGTGATTTTCACCAATATAGAACAAGTATAAAAAATGTCTTGACTATTATTTTATAGAAAGAACTAGAAAGGATGAAAGGCAGTGATAATAGTCATCAGTCAGTATAACAGATTAGATTATGAATGTGGTCTTAGTAGCAATCAGCCTATGAGGGTTTTCTGTTCTTATAGAAATTAAAATAGAAAATATTTTAGGACAAGTCTGAATGGTAGGGTTTGTTTTAACTGGTTAATAGAGGACCAAGGAGCAAATCTAAATAAAAGAAAAGCACCTAAGTCATCCTGGTTTGGTTGTTTGTTTTTATGAGGGGGAGAACTAAAGAGCTAAACATTCTATATCCTTCCTATTTTTAAAACCTAAAAAGAAACAAGTGTAAAATTATAGTGAATACTATAATTAGAGGGCAAAGAGTTCAGACAAAATAAAGAATTTAAATCATCATAACCAAACATGAGGCAGTGCGATAACTGACAATTAAAATGATTATACATAATCAAGTATACTTTAAAAAATCGGCAGGAGTGCATTCCATGCATATAAGTCACCTTCATAGGAATTAGAAATGAAAGAAAAAAATTCTTGGACTTTCTAAAAATCTGACTGGAAAGGAGAAAAATATTAACAAGAATAGGTAGAAAGATGGCACTAACCACAAGCTAATAAAGAAAGGCACAAAATTTGAAAGATTCAAGACCACTTTAACATTTTTCTTCAAGTACCACACACCATAACTGATCAAGTTAATCATTTCCAATCTTAAGGAATTATAATATATATAGTATTTGTTCCTTGTTTCAATACTACTTCTAGTTCTTCAAAATGGAAACTCTTCAGGTACCGCAATACTTTCATCTTTATTCCTTAGAGTGTCTGCCTAATAGACAAGAAGAATTGGAAAGTAGTTTCGAGAACAAATTTGACATGCACTAAAACTGAAAAGTACACAGTGGGCTGCACACTGCTTCGTTCTGACAGGAATGAAAGGAAAAAAGTGGAAATTCATACTGTACAAAACAAATGGAAAAGTTTCAAAGACAAACGTTTGGTCAGACATACCAAAATTAGATTTTCTTAAATAAAAGGTTTACACCTATATTCTAATATAAAAAATAAAATAGCTCAGCTTTTACATTATAACAAAGAAACAAAACTAAGAAATGGAGCTTAGAAATGGACAGTTAATTACATCATTTAAGGAGACTATAATGAAAAAAATCTTTGAGTCTGACCAAATAAAAGTTTGATGAGATTAGTCTTTACAGAACAAAGACAAAAACCAACTATCAGTTGGCTTAAGAAAAGAAGTCGAAGCTTAAAAAGTTAAGTAAAAAAAAAAAAAAAAAAAAATAGAGATAGAGAACAGATTAGTGAGGGTAAAACCACAAAAGAGTAACACGAGGGGGTCCATTTATGGTGACAAAACAGTTCTATCTCTTAACTATGGTGGGAGGGGGCTACATAAATCTATACACATGATCAAATTGCATGGAACCAGACACATGCACACACACAATGAATTCATATAAAAACTGGTGAAAACTGATAAGGACTATAAACTACTTAACAAATTTATATCAAGTTTTTGGTTTTGATATTGTACTACAGTGATACAAGACTTAACCATTGAGAAAAATTAGGTAAAGAGTTTATAGGATTATGTCTAAGTACAATTGTTGCAACTTCCTGTGAGTCTATAATTACTTTAAACTAAAATTTCTTTTAAGAACTAAAGAAGATATGAAAATACATCAATATGGAAAAATCTCTAGGAATAACTATTGAAATTATTATTGTTATTGGCAATTACTATGTACCAGACAATGGAGCTAAAAAAACAAAGAAATGTAACTTCTTCAAAAAAATTTGAGAGGAAAAGCAAAGAAATCCAACTAAAAACTATAATGCAACATACAAGTGCTATGTTAAAAAATGAATGAAAATAAAAAAAAAATAGAGGAATAAGAAGATAATAAATAAATAAAGGAAACAACAAAAAAACCAAAGCCAATTTGTTAAAAGAGGGTAATTTATTCTGTGATCTTTAGACTTAATTCTATATACTAAAAAACATTTGCAGTATTTAAGGCAATAAAGTGACTTAATCTAATCCCCATATATTACAATTAGAACATAACAGAGGACTGACTACACAGGGAACAAAAGAGGCTAAGTATAGGAATATTACAAGCTGTGGAATACCAAAATACCTTGAGGAAAATAAGAGACTAGACTAGGAAAACTGGCAAAAATTTAAAAGAAACAAGGTAAAACAAATTCCAAAAACATAATTTTAAAGATGGATAGAAAATACAGCTTCGAGAATACCATAACATAAAATAACTAATATAAATGTTGCAATGTGAGAATAGTAAGTGAGGATTAGAAAAGGATTAATTAGTTCTAGAGCTGCAGATCCAGAAATAACATACAGGAGTACATAGTATAAAAGCAAACTTAAGACTTGTAATAAGAAAGAGTTTTCTTCTAATCCAGCACTTCCTAAGATTACCACATAGAGCTAAATATTAATTATGCAAGAATAGAAATTCTTACTTCTTGTCTTTTCTTAAGATCTTCTTTGGCTGCTCCAAACCGTTTGGTTAACCTGGCTATCTTGGCCTGAAAAAAATAAAAAAAGAAAGAAATGGAAATTAAAGTGTCAATATAACATTAAAAAATAACCCATGCACACATAACAAGAAATCCACAGATAACAGGATCCTCAGAAGATGTAAGAGTACAGAAAATAAGGTAAGCTGATTATAAAATATATACTTGGAAAATACAGAAAATCTTAATGAAAACTGAAGTGGCCCCTGAACTCAATACCCAGATGTAAACACTCTTAACTAGGTTAGCTGGTTTCCTCCTAGAACTGTGGGCATTGCTCATATATCGGTACATTCCCGAGCTTGTGTTTTGTGTTATTTTTTAAAATAGCTGGAACCACACATCATTTTCTCGCTGAAATTATAAAGTGGGTAGATCTGCAAGTCATAAAGGCTGCCTTGCAAATACTACTTATGGATGTAGGCACAGGCCTTTTACTAACTGTAATATTTTCAATAGCAGTGCAGAGGCATGCTCATATATTACTTTTTGAAATACTTAATTCCATATTCTGTTAATTTCTAACAATCTGATAAAAACGTTAACCTGATGGTATCAACATTTGTCACTGAAATTATTAATCATTTGTACTGCTTATATAAAGTGCCTGATCACGTATTTTGCCCAAATATACATTCAAAGGAAAATTGAAAATAAAAAGAATTATTATCACATCATCACATGAATATTTGGTTGTATTTCCTTTCAGTCTTTTACTAAGGTATAATGTGATATTCAATTGCTTCAGTTGTTATTGCTGTAGTTACCATTTTAAATTAAATATATTTTCAAGAATATTAAAGTAAACTTTTCAGTATGTTCATAGGCCTGCCTAACAAAGAACTCTGCCACAGAATTTCTTTTATTCAATATAAAGGTATTCATTTCACAAAAATAAGAAAAACATATCACCTACTTTTAAAGTTTCTTTCAGAAATCAGTCACTTCTAAAGGAGACCTCAGATCTTATAATGTATGTTAAGTCCAATAATATGGCCTAGGCAATCAGTCACCTATGACTCCCAAAGATGAAGATTTTCCTCAGGACTTAATTATTTATGCATATCTTTGTTTTTTCACTTTTTGTTCTTTTATTTGTTTTATATTTATACATATCTTTAAAGGCCAAGGACATATAGCATAATTTCATATTCCTGAATATGGGTTTACCTTTCTGGTAACTAAAATATTTCAAATAATTTTTTTAAAAAAGGTATATGGGAAGGTATTTTCTGTGTCCCAACTTACACAAGAATGCCTTTCTTATTTTCTTTAGTCAGATTATCTAGGTATCTATAAACTGTATAGTATGTATAGTATCATTATTATTCTATTATTATTTAAAAGTGAAAATAAAAAAATCATTTTGTATATGTTAAGTATATGGAAAAAGGTCTAGAAAGACACATTCCAAAGTTAAAAGTGATTACCTCTGGAGGCCAAGATTGACAGGAAGTGGGGGAGAAGGTAAACAGAAGAACTTTGCTTTCACGTCATATACATTTGTAGTATTCAAATTTTTTAAAGGAATTATCACTTAAAAAACTAAACCAGTAGCAAAAAACTAAACTCAAAATGTGGACATTAACTTACTGTCTTCTGACATTTAATATTATAAAAAAGAAATCAAAGAGCAGCCTTTTTTTAGTTTTACATAGGAAACTGTACAATTTTTATTATTATAATTCAAAATATCTACCATAATGTGTCGAAGAATAGGTCTCTAGTTTGGCAAGTATTCTGTGAGACTTTTTAAAAACGCATAAACGTGTCTTTTTTTAAGTTCAGAAAACTAATATTCTATTTTGCCTTTGATTACTACTTCTATTTCTTTTATTCTTGGTTTCTTCCTTAGGTATACATATAATTTCTTATGTAATGGAACAACGGAGCTGTTTAAATATAAGTCACATAAATTGTTGGGAATCAGACACATTGGGCCTTGTTTAGCAAAATGGATAAACCAAGAATTTTTTTTCATGTGTACCGAGAAATCTCCTAGGAAATAACTGTCTAAAACAAGTTAATCTTGCATCAAGTTTGGCCTAATAACAAAATATCAGTACCCAAAAAAATAAGTGAATAAACTGACACACGTTATCTATTATTCAAAACTATCTTCTGCAGTAGGCTGCTATAGATTTACTTCATTGGTGGGAAGGATAAGTAGAGAGACTGAAAGAAAAAGTATAATAGCTATTGTCAGTTAAAACTACTTACAATTGCATTTTCTAAGTCACAAACAATGGAATATTATATTCTAAGGTGTGTTCACAGCTTTTCTATTTCCTTAAAAAAATCCAGTTGAAATTTTAAGTATTCTGAATTTGTATAGTGATTTGAAAAGAATCAAGTCCTCCTGTCTAGGAACATGGTATGTCATTGGTGACTCATGTTTTCTTTTTTTGTCCCTTTTTCTTCAAAAGTGTCTTAAAAATTTCTTTTTAGGTTTATTCTTAAGTACTGACTTACTTTTAAATAACTACCATATGTGAAGAAACCTTTTTCTCATTATATTTTCTAATCCGTTGTTGATGTATAAGAAAGCTACTAGAGTATGTTGTTCTTATATGAGGCAGTTGGTAAATTTCCTTCTTCATTCAGCAGTTTGCCAAGTTAATTCTATTGGGTTCTCATTTACCAATCATTACTCATTTTTTTTTCTGTCTCATCGTATTGCCCAAGACTGCCACCAATGTTCTAAACAGCAGCATTTATTAATAGGCATTGTCTGAGTCTCAACTTTACTGGAAATATTTGCAATGACCCACTATTAAATATGATATTTACAACTGGTTTCTGATAGCTACCCTTTATAAGGTTCAAGGCATTTCCCTCCTATTTTTTCCATGAATGGCTGGTGAATTCTAACAAATCCTTACTTGGCATCTATTAAGGCAATCACACTATTTCTCACCTTCTCTCTGTTAGCATAGTCAAATATAATTGTTAATACTGAACCAGCCTTACATTCATGAGAGAAATCCATGTTCAGGAGTAAAACTGGACTGTTTTCTTCTTGTGCTACAGAACTTCACAGTTAAGCTTGCTTCATAAAATGAGGCCTCGACTTTCTCAATACTCTGGACCAATATATATGAGATGTGAATTGTCTGTTCCTCACAGATTTGTCAAAATTTTCTGCCAAAGCTTTCTGGGCCCAATGACTTCTTCGGAAATAGATCTTTGACAACAGTTTTAATAGAAGCACTCAAAATTTTAGGGTTTCTACTTCCTTTTTAGATAAAATAGATTTCATTGGTATAAGGTTGTAACATAAAAATATTCTTAAAGAATCTCCTCTGGATCTTTACTTGTCTCCTTTTCCAATCCTTGTGTAGTTTATTTGTACTTGTTTCTAGGTGAAAGATTTATTGAACCAAGTGAACAATTTGTCTCAAATGTATTCAATTGAAGAATTTGTCCCTGGTACAAACAGTACTAAAACATGAAAGTCAAAATATTACATTAGTTAACAGAAAACTGTTCTGATATATACAATAAAAGAGAAATGAAAGCATTAATTTCAAATTGATAATGTCACATAAATTCAGTCAAATATAAGTCTAATATATCTCAATGAACTCCTCTCATGGTCTGACACTTTGCTTTACATTTGTTCCCATAGGACTGGATGTCCTGAATATTATTATACACAGTCCCTCAGAGTGAATGGTAGAATCAGGCTGAACTACATGTTGCAAAATAGGCAGCAAAGTTTGGGCAGAACGGTTGCCAACAATTTCCAAATAACCAATAGCTGTACAATGGTTAGTATCTATAATACCAAAAGCCCATATTTCCCTATTCAGAGCATGACCATAATGATACTTGATTTTGTGGCTAAAACAGGACTCGTCAATTTACAAGTAATGACCTGGACCACCAAGCTGTAAGGGATGCAGTTCAAAGAAATGCTTGCATGCTTGACAACAGAAATTATAGATGTCGACTGTAGTATGGGCTGAAATTACAGTAACAGCAGTAGTCGCTTTCTCTGTGACTTTCATAGACCATAAGAATAGAAGATGAAGCCACATGTTAATGGAAATTTGAAATTTTTGAAAAAAGTTCCCTTTCAGAAGGAGATCCATGATGACTGGGAACCCATTTCTACAAATAGCTGTCTTTGCATTGGCATTGTACCATCCACTGAAAGAGTTGGTGACATGAGGAACACTTAGGAGCCGTCAATAGCAAAATACACTGCTTCAAGAAGGAAGCTAGGAAACCTTGGTAAATGCCAGACCTATACCTCTCCTCATCCCATCCCTCCAAATTACTGGGGCTGTATCTTTAAGGTGGAGGCTTGGGTACCTGGAATAGAATCGTAAGTTCCTGGTCAATGGAAAGTGGTACAACGTTCAAATTCTAGAGTTTCACACACTGAAGCTGAAATTCTGATTTCCCCACTTATTAATGGAAATCAATGGCCAGAATTTTTGAAATGTTGACAATAATAGGCTGCAGTATATCTTGAAATAAACTATCCATTGGGAGAGGTGAAATGGAAATTTTCTCAAAAATAAAACCACTAAAAAAAAAATAAGTAAAATTTAAATTGGACCCACAGGGGTTGATCACAATTGAGGAAATGATCTGTAAGGCCCTCAGAACACACAAGGGCAAACAGTTTAACTGAAGACTTTTACCTGCAGGGACAAACTGTTCAATTGATCTGATTTATCTACCTTTAATCTTCTCACAAAATAATAAGCTGTTGCCTTATTCTTCAAAAAGGGTTTCGTTTTTGTTATTTTTACTAATTCCTTCCATATGCTTGAGGTTTAGTTTGTTATTACTGTTTTACCCTAGAATAGGAGATGAACACATAATGTTTCTCTACCTTTTCTGCTTGTGAATAATGAATTTAAGGTTATAAATTTCCCTTTGAATACTGCTTTAGCTTTAACCTATAGGTTTTGCAATTCTTTATGCCATTTTATATGCCATTCTTTAATTATAGTTCTAGTCTAAAGAGTTGAGAATTTCCATTTTATTTCTTCTTTGGAATTATCTGGAAGTATGTTTTAGGGGGAGGCAAGGCCTGGAAGGGGTAGAAAAGCTAACTGTTTCTTGGTAATGCACTACATAGTTGCTACTGAATGAACAAAAAATGACAATTGTTAGCATTTTAGGACTTTCATAGAAGTTACTACAGCTCTAATCTGACAATGTAACAAAGACATATAAACCTAAAAATTATACATCCTTCTGCTTAAATGATAAAAATCATGGAAATAACTGTTGGGACTTACCTTACAATTTAACATCTCTAAAAAAGTTGAAATACATAAAATTTTCACTATTCAGAAAACAACCAATCCCTCAACTATACAGAAAATTATTACATATAATTAATTCTCTATGTTCGGCACTTTTCATTTGTCATAAAATCTTCTGGCTTTAGCCATATATTCCAATGTTGAAAATCGTTCCTGCTTTTAAAAACCTTTTTGCTATAGAGAAAAGGAGCTAATTATTAAAACCAGGGTTTAATAGATCATGTGAACAAAAGTCATATCAAGCCAATAATGATTCAAAACATTAAAATGACTTTAAATAATCCCAAAGTAGTCCCTTTTAAAAATACATAAAAACGAATAGTTTAAAAATCCACAAAAATCTAATTTCTTTATCTACAGAGAACTCTGCACATTAAACATCACAGCAGAATAGAGAACTTTATGAACTTTGCTCTAAAGTCTATATTACTCAATTCTATTTCTCACCAAATTTTTAAACATATAGTGAATTTTTACATTATAGCAAAATGATCATAAGTCCCTTAAAAGTCTTTTTTTGTAACTAGTGTTAAAAAAAGGTCACCATTACTAAAATTAATGATTATGTATGTTAAATTATTTACTCATTAAAGCAAAACATCTAAGCCATACGTGATTATTTATTTTCAAATGTGTTTTAACTTTGAATTTTACAAAATTCTTACTGTCTTTTGCCAAAGTCAGTCAGATATAATACACGAATGAATATACATGCAAAACAGGAACATGTGCTCAACTATTAAAGTGAGATACAGAGTACTATACATACATGGTAGTATTTTTAAGAAGTTTATTGCTAGTTGAACCTAAAAAATAGTAAATAATTTAACAAAGCATACGATTATTTGCTGAAGTATGTGATATAGACTTTAAATGGTGGAGTACTTGAAAGTAATAATTATGAAAAAATATTGGAACAGAATGAGTGATGTCACCAAAAGACAGCTGAGCAGGGAACTCCAGGGTTCAGTCCCTTCGCAAAGCAACTAATGAGCATGCCAACATTGTCAGAATCAACTTTTGCACAACTCTGGAATCCAGTCAAAACTTACAACAACCAGAGGAAGACTTAGGGAGGATGAAACTGCTGCTTTGTGATAAGAGAGCACTGCGGCCTTTTAAATCACCTATTTATCATTCCCCAAATCCAGCTCAGCAACAGCTGTGCGGATGGCAACTGGGGCACCTGATGCAGGTTGCTAGTGCCAAAGGAAGCAATATAGACTTTATTTCCAAAGAATTTTGAGTATTGGCTGAGCTAACCAGTAACTCCTTCAAGAACCAACACAAAAGCTGGCCTTTGTTTCCTCAAACTCTGAGCAACTCCCAAGGCCGGGGCAGCTCTCCCTATCAGCTTTTCCACAAAATATTTAAAGGCACATATATTCTCTACAGCAGCCTGGAACAAAGGACAAAAATGGAGAAAAGCAATAAACAAAAAGCCCTGAGAAGGAAAAGGATGAGAAAGGAGATATATGGGGGAAAGGGGGCTTGTAAAACTCTTTCACATACCAAGAAATGGAGAAGGCTATGTACGTGACCAGAGTAGGATGCAGAGCTCAGAAAGGGCCTTAAAAGGCCCTAAGCTTTCAGGCTCTGGCTGGCCTTAAGATTCAAATCACGCAAGTAATAAAAGATAAGGCAGGTTGGATAAGGCAAGTTGTAAAGGGCCTGGCTAAGCCTTGAAGGAGTACCCCAACACAGAGCCAATCTACAAAGAATAGAAGAACATACTTTTTCTTTTTCTTTTTTTCTTCTTTTGGATCCAGGCATTTAAGGTAGCACCAACTGACTGCTAAGATAATGAAACACAGACTTCAGTGGATACACATGACAAAGAATATACATACTTTCCAAAACATTAGAAAAGCTAGTTTAGAAAAAAAAAAAAAAAAACGTTAAAAAGTTAGTCTAGGCTGGGAGCGGTGGCTCACGCCTGTAATCCTAACACTCTGGGAGGCCGAGGTGGGTGGATTGCTCAAGGTCAGGAGTTGGAGACCAGCCTGAGCAAGAGCGAGACCCCGTCTCTACTAAAAAATAGAAAGAAATGATCTGGACAACTAAAAATATATACATATATAGAAAAAATTAGCCAGGCATGGTGGCGCATGC
>NW_012149519.1:1100083-1127805 GCF_000956105.1 Propithecus coquereli | reverse complement strand
TCTGGTGGTACACTTTAAAATAGTTATTTTGGTATCTGAATTTTATTTCTATAAAAAACAAAATGTCAAAACAATACAGAAAGAGATGGGAACTAAATTGGGAACTATTTTAAAGTGTATGATTTAATGACATTTAGTACATTCACAATTTTGTGCAACCACCATCTCTATCTAGTTCCCAAATATTTTGCCAACTCAAAAGGAAACATTTAAAAAATAGCATGATGAGGGCAGATCATTACGGGTGATTGAATATAGAAAACGATATTAAGTCAAATGTCCATATGAACATTAATAGTACTCTGTAGGACAGTGAAGGAACTGGTGGGTATTAGAAAGAGTAGATCGAAAACTAGAAGATTCAAATTAAAAATCAAAAATGAATACTGGATTGACTGGTACACAATTGAGGAACTTGGACTACACAGAAGAGAAAGAAGAAAGCAGTATTATAGAAAGATTAGTACAAGGCTATGGAAGGACCAGAAAAAAACTTAAAAACTAGTACCAGAGTGGTCACGTAAAAGGTTGTTACTATAATCAAAGAATTGGGTAATCATGGCCTAGTGAAAAGTGAAAAGAATTGAGATAGTTTTTTTAGAAAATAAAGAAGTTGTAATTTGGCAACTCACTGTGTATTTAAAGTGATTGAGAGGGATTGTTTTATAAGAACTCATGAACTGTCAATAAGAGGAGTAATGTAAAGATATTCCCTGAAGAGTTTTCCAAGAATTCAGAAATCGTCACTAAGAGGAACATTTGTAGTGAAGATGACTGGTTTGGTGTTGGAAAAATTCAGAGTCTGAGACTACAGAAAAAACAACCAAGTGCAATGTTCGTTAAATGTTAAGAGATCTGTACTTGCACCTTAAGTGAGAATATAGGAGTCAAAAACTCAGGTTTTAAAAACATGAAATCATAATTGAAGCCATGGGACTGATGAGAAACAATTAATGAAATTATTCTTTTATATATTCAGACATTTTCAGATTTAATTCAAGATTTTCAGTAGTATTAGTAAAATGAAGTTTTAAAAAACCTACTAAATATGAGAAACAGGGCTAGTTTTACCCTAAACGATATATTAAAAATACAAAGATCTTATTATTAATAAAGTATCACATGAAACAAAATTAACAGTATGAAATCAAGGAAATAACTTTAGCCTGGGAGATATAATACACCCAATTCTAGTCATATTTGGCTACGATTTGGTTCATAACTGAAATGGTGATTTAACTTTCATGGATCACTTTTCTCTCATCTGTAAAATAAGGCTCTATAAGTGGTTTTACAACTCAGCATGTTTAGACTATGTTCATATTTAAAATAGCCTAATAGAAATGGTACTTTTACTTATGACAGAATGAATGTACTAATTCAAATTTCCAGTTTCTTAGTTTTGGAATAAAACAGATTACTATAGCATGAAACTACATGCTCATTTCAGCTAACCAGAAGCTCTGGCACTGTATGTTAATATATAGCTCTATTTAATAAAAAATGAAAAGTAGTAATTAATAAATATGGATTAGTACTAACATCTTTGAAACATACGGTCCATGAAATGAAGTAGACTAATATAAAAAGATTCCCTCACAAATATTATTTAGTACTTATTATGGCATGCTAAATGCTAGCCTTTTTTCAGTGACGGAAAAAAAAATTAAGAAACACAAAGTTGGCCAGGTGCGGTGGCTCACGCCTGTAATCCTAGCACTCTGGAAGGCCGAGGAGGGCAGATTGTTTGAGCTCAGGAGTTCGAGACCAGCCTGAGCAAGAACGAGACCCTGTCTCTACTAAAAATAGAAAGAAATTAGCCAAACAACTAAAAATATATATATATAAAAATTAGCCGGGCATGGTGGCTCATGCCTGTAGTCCCAGCTACTCGGGAGGCTGAAGCAGGAGGATCGCTTGAGCCCAGGAGTGTGAGGTTGCTGTGAGCTAGGCTGACGCCACAGCACTCTGGTCCGGGCAAGAGAGTGTGTCTCAAAAAAAAAGAAAAAGAAACACAAAGTTAGGTACAGTAATTTCTCAGTCTCTGTTATAGGTTCAACTGTGTCCCCTAAAAGTTCATAAGTCTGAACCTTTGGTACTTCAGAATGTGACCTTATTTGGAAACAGGGTCATTGCAAAGGTAATTAGTTATGATGAGTCATACTATAATTAGTCATACTGGAGTAGGGTGAGTCTGCTAATCTGGTGGGAAATTTGGACAGATACAGGGATAACTCTTAATATGAAAATAAAGCCAGAGATCAGGGTGATGTTTCTACAAGCCAAGGAACACCAAAGATTGTCAGCAATCCAACAGAAGCTAAAGGAAAAGCATGGAACAGATTCTTCCTTCCAGTAGAGCCCTCAGAAAAAACCAATACTGCTGACACCTTATCTTGGACTTTTAGTCTCCAGAACTATCAAAAGATACATTTCTGTTGTTTAAACCACCCAGTTTATAGTACTTTCTTTACAGCAGCCCTAGCAAACTAATACAAGCTTATGTTTAGAATTTAAATTTATTTTACAGTCAACTTCAAATGCATATTCCAGAAAATAAGTTATAAAAATGATGACACATGGGTATACAATTCAAATCAGTGTACAAACCTGTAGTTCATTAAGAACTGTTTTATGCCTCTTGTTACATTCAATCTTTTCCACTCGTGTTTTCAATTCTGCCAAAGTCTTATCAAATACGGCACACTGTAGCGCACACAATTTTTCTTCCAGCAACCACTGTATAACCTAAAGAAATATACATTCCTTTGTTATGCAAAGCAGGCCTTCCAGCAAGCAGCAAAGAATAAATATTCTTAAGTACAGATAAGACAGTAATGATGTATTAGCTAATTTAATGAATAAAACATGCTAGAACTCATTAACACATAGCAGATTTAGCTCTCTGCTAAAATTCTCCACTTCTACATATATAATATATACCTCAAGAGGGTAATATATACTAAAAATAGAAAATTTCCAGAGGGTAAAATTTTGGAAATAATTTCAAGGTATAATATTTCATGCTCAAACTACTTAAAGGATCAGCTTTTAAAACTTCTGTTACAGATTGATATTTTTGTGAGATACACTGAGAATGTCACTGCAATATCAAATTTCTATAACATTTCTAAATGCCTACTCAAAATTTCCATATTATCTCATGATGGACCTACAATAAATAGGACATTGGTACATGTCCATGAACCATGCTTGAGTAATAATGTTCTAAAGAATTAAACTCTCAGTACACATGAAAGTTTTCAAAATTCTTTCACATAGCTACCTTCATAATTCTAACAGCTCTATAAAAAAGAATGAATAAGTGTTATTATCTCCATATGCCAAAGAAAAGAAACAAGGAAGAAAGAAAGCCACTTTTTTACTGCCTCACTAATCCTTTTTCTAGGAAGTGCAGATATTTGATCTTAGTGGAAACACGTTGGTCTAACACTTATTTACAATTTCATCATTAAATATATAAGATCTTAAAAAACTAGTATCACTTGCATTTCGTATCCCTCTCTCACAAAAAGAATTTGCTATAAATATTTGTGAATATGCTTTGAAAAATATAAAAAATACTGAATATTTTATTTATTCTTTTCTGAGACAGGGTTACTCTGTCACCCAGGTTAGAGTGCAATGGTGTGATCATGGCTTACTTGTAACCTCCAACTCCTGGGGGCTCAAGTGATCTCACCTCAGCCTCCTGAGTAGCTGGGATCATAGGCATGCCCCCACCAAGCCCAGCTAATCTTTCAATGTTTTGTAGAGATGGAGTCTTGCTATGCTGCCCAGGCTGGTATCAAACTCCTGGCCTCAAGCAATCTTCCTGCCTTGACCCCAAAGTGCTGGGATTATAGGCGTGCAACGCACCTGGCTGCATACTGAATATTTTAATTAATTCTATCTCTAGTCTAACAGATACAGGGGGAGGTTTTTCAAGTCTGTACTTTAAATGCTCCTTTCCATAGTCCTTCTAAAGCACTGACTACCATTTTTAATACTAACCCTAAAGTACATAAAAAAGAGCTTAGAATGTACAGATTTACAACCATAAAATCAGCTTATTATAAAGATTAAAATATGAATATATATGTATATCAACATGGATGAAGCAGAGCTAAAAAAATTTTTAATGAAATAAAATAAAATGTTAATATGTAAAACTCTAATATTTCTTTTTCACTATAAGATAAAGTTCAATACGGGAAAAAAAAAAGAAAAGCTAAAAAACGATATTCACTTTTATTACTAAAGCAAATAAAGGAAGAAGTCATCGTATCTCCAGAACCATTTTGATAATCATTATCATCTCTAAAAAAAATTATGTAGCCAGAAAGAAGTCACAAAGAATTTTAAAATTAAATTATTAAAAATAAAATTAATTTGATTTAAAATTAAATTAAATTATCACAGAGTAATATACTTTAGCTCAACTACTTTCTTCAAGTTCTCTCTTTCTATGAGAAACCAGATATGACAGTAAAATACAAAATAATGTCAAAACCTAAAAGAAGAAAGACAGTGGTGCTTTTATTCAATATGGCTTTTAACATAACCTATAATACCTTTTGAAGCTTCTGGTTAATGTCTCCTTTGGCTGTAATCTTTACTTGAAATTCTGCCTCATATTCTTCTTCCATATATCGTCGACGTTTGGACTGTACGTTGTCCATATCCTCTGATTTAGAACGTTTTCTTCTGGAAAACTCATCTGAGAACAAAACTCACATTGATCAGTCAGGTGTTTTTATTATAGACTTTAATGCCTATTATCTATCCTCAGCAAAATATTATTTCTATTACAATAGCATTCTTAACCAATTATTTTATAAATTGGTTTTGAGATCAGGAAAATAGGTGTATAGCTTTTAGCTTTAAACTTGAAATGATTTCAATATGCTAAATAAGAACCTCCTCACGGTTAAGCAATGCACATTGTGAACACAGAACATTCTTTCCTTGAAAATACGTTAAGATGGAGAACTATCTAACAATTGTGTCAGGCAGAAGATAAAAAAAATCATCTCATACTCATTCCCTTAGCTAAATTTCATAGTGTGTATGAATCCTCTGACAAACTACTTATTCTATCATAGATTTCTAATAACATTTAATTCTTCCTCCTCAAGTAAATACAGAAAAAATCATCATCACTTTAGGAAAATAGCATAATAATAGTTATTCTCAACATATTCTAATGAATTTCAACTATATAAAAATAATAAAATTAATGTCATTTATCATGTACATTTAGCAAAGAATATATACTCAAAAATCTTCACTTAGAAAATTTCTATTTCAAATATTATTAATATTTGAGAGATCATAGGTTAATTTTATCTTATCTCTTTTGTAATATCTAAAAAAATTAAAACACTGAAATCTCCACATTTTTTTAAGGCAAATGCTATTATGTGACTATAGCTATCCTTATCTATCTCACTCTATATCCCTATATATATGTCTACTTTTTAAAATCTAGTTCTATTCTACAACTTCTCTTATAATTAGCACTTACCCATGGAGAGCAGCATCACAGGGAGAGTTACAAAGCCCTGGTTTCCTGACTTCTAGTCCAATCTTTCTATAAACCTAATAATAGTCTATCATTTCCCCCTCCCATGAAGCTTAAGAACCTTAAGCAGACTGAAACACATACTTCCATTTACTTATATCAGCCTAGACAAAATTCTTATCATCCCATTCTAAACATATATCTAAAACAATTTCTCAAGATACTCAATACCTTATTATGTTTTAAGCTAAATCTTTCTTGTGGAACAATAAAATATATAAATAAACAAAAGAATATATTGAAGTGTATGAAGTAATACTTTCAGAGATTCTTGAGTTAGCCATCAATGAAATGATTTAATTGTGGCTTACTTAAATTGCAAAAGTTAACAATCATTTCATGGGCAGAAAAGGATATTCCATGGCCTTAAATACAGAAACAATTATTATTATTTTTAAAATTAATGCAAGTTTGTTTTGTACATGCATACTTTTCTCAGAAGGTCTTTCATCTTCTTCATGTATTACTTGTTCTTCTTCCTCAGGTTTGCTGTCCTTTTCATTACTTTCTACTTCTGCTGTAACAAATATAAAAAAGGAAATCTTACTTTGATTGGGATTCATAACAGCTCATTAATTTACATTTTTGGTTACTATCCAGTTACCAAACTAACCTTTTATGAAATCAGAGTCCCAAAATGTAAAATTTTTCGGGGAGAAAGGGAGCAGAAACTGATAGAAATGAATAACCAAGTCCATATTCAACTGTTCCACAATTCATTACAAATTCAACATGGGAAAAAATTATCAGTATAGATTTTAAAAGAAAGAATCTTATTCAGTAATTTTCTGTCACCAATAAGATTAATAAAATGTGAAAGCATTTAGATTCCTCTACATTCAACTATTAAAACTAGAATAGTGGCTATGACAATTATAAAAAAAAAATTACAAACTACTGACAAATTCAAAATACCTAATATTTTGACCAGACAGGTTGAATCATTATGTTACTTTAATGGTTATGAGCTAGTTTATAAATAAGGAATTGAAAAGCTATCTTAAATAAAAACTTCACTTAAAAATAATACTTACTTTGCTAACAGTGCCAACAACTGAGGCAGGCACTTGATATATATAACTTCATAGCCTCAATATAATCCTACACTGTAAGCAGTATTTTTTGCCACCATATAGATGAGGAAAGTAAAATTCAGAAAGGTCAAGTAATTTTCACAAGAGACATATATGATATAACAAAGAATGCTACCAAAAAGATTGCTAAAAATGTCTATGAAATTATATTATGTTACAACAAATAAAATTTCAGAGGTACCAGAAATGGCCTTTGATCAATCAATCTCCTCAAATAACTTAATCATTAAATGGGGGATAATGGGACTATAATAAATCACTAATGTTTGAACTTCTATTTTTTGCCCGTTACATCACTGCAACTAGCTTCTCAGTGGCTTCAATAAGGTATGCTGCTTCATCATATTCTACAACTAATATTAAATAAGCAATATAAAGTATATCACACTATATAAAGACTTTGATATGACATTCCTTCTCCATATATCAGGGTTTTAATCACAATAGCCCTGAGGACAGAAGTCAAGGCTAAAAAAATTTAGAAGACCTTTTAGGTGAAAATAGGCAGAGACCAGGATCACTGATGAACCTATTAAGGTTCTATAAATATTTTATTCACACTAAGATAAAACTAAAAAAGCTAACACAGTACATAAAGATTACTAAAACTATTTTGAACTTTAAAATAAATGAGTATTAGAAAATTAACTTTCCATTTACTACTGTTTGCTCATTATAAATATTTTAAGATCTCATCTCTCAACCCCAATTTCAATGAAATGAAAATTTGTTTTGCTTTCTTGTAGATAGATCACAAACTCATTACAATATATTTTTTCTATATATTTTTTTCTGTTTCTTCCTCATTTTAACACTGACAGAAACTCCTGAACTTCTTAGTCCCCAGAGTTTCCAGAGACAGAGAGTAATTGGGTTGCTTGAGATAAAAGGTTTACATAGTCTTTATTTAGCAAATCCTCATATCACCCAAAGCACAAAATTAGCCATGGCTCCAATTAGAATAACTGCAAGCCATAGCATCCAGAACACAGCAGAGTAAATTGGCCTGATTTGATCTGCCTCTTTTATGCATATGTTAGTTCCCTCTCTGCTTACAGATATGTGAAGTTTAGCTTGGGATTCCTTCATTTTACTCAAAACTTCCTGCTATCATCCAATTCCCATTTTGCAAATATACCTAGATGATACTACTGGATTCTCAATACTTAAATAAAAACACTCATTGAGATTATAGAATAGATTCACAGAACTACAATTTATGCTCAAGTTTTATGTAATGGAAAGAACTTGGGATAAGAAAAATGGTATTAACAGATTCTACAGAGAGGGATTAAGGCCCTTTATTTCTTTAATTTTTTTGTACATAAAGCCTCTAGAGAATCTGAGAGTGGGCCCCCTCCAACCCAGAATAATAATCAAAGGCCCTTGCACACAATTTTATATATAATTTCAAGTAGTTCTCAGGACTCTTGAAACTCATCCAAATAATTAGATTAATAATGTCTTTTCTAGAATCTGTCCTTATTCACAGGTAACTTTCTGTAGTAATCCTTCTGGTATTCTTGAGTATAGCCTCATCACAAGTTGGCAAGGTTTCATGGTTCTATGTGTGGTATTCTTTCCTTATAACCATACTAGACAGTAAGCTCACTAAGGACAGATAACTGATCTTGTAATTTTGGTAACCCTAAAAACTTTGAGAAAGAACTGAGGCAAATTTAATGCCTATCTGTTTAATACCTATCTGATGCCTGTTATCTTTAATAAGGTTCCATTAAGTAAAGGTAGAAAAGTGTATTTGTAAAGGATTACAAGATAGAATTTATATTAGGAAACTTAAATTTCTCATTTTCAGAATTACACCATACAGAACTTTATCTTAAGGAAATATAGACAAAAACAGCTGCCTTAGATCAAGGGTTAAAAAACTTTTTTTGTAAATGGCCAAAAAAACAAGTATTTTCAGTGGACCACATGGCCTCTGATACAGCTACTTAATTCTGTACTTGTGGCAGGAATCAGCAATAAGCAATATGTAATATGTAAACAAATGATCATAGTTATGTTCCAATAAAACTTTATTTACAAAAACAAATGGGGCCCACAGGCCCATAGTATGCCAATTCCCTGCCTTAGATTACTGGTTCCATGAAAATATCTAAAACAAAACAAGAAATTCCTACAGACTAATTAAAGACAACATACCCATTAGAAAAAATGGGCAAAGGAGATGAAAAGGCAATTCATAGGTAAGAAACTACAATAGGGCAATTATATTAAGATTCTGAACCTCGCAGACATATCAGAAAAATGTGGCATGACTGGCAATTTCTTCCAGAAATTTCTTAAAGTATTATTTAACCAATACAAAGTTGCAAATAATATCCTCTGTATGAATTTTTATGCTACTTATTAACGTAAAACTCAGAGAAAAAAAGCTACATTTTATTATCTCACATTCTTCCCCTCGCATTCTCTCTGAAATCCAAATCAGACTTTCCACTCTATCATTCACCAAAACTGCCTCTTGTCAAAGTCACCCATGATCTCCAGGTTGTTAAATATTTCTCTGCCATCTAACTCGGACGCACAGCAACATTTGATATACTAAACAGTTAATTACTCCCTCCTCAAAATAGTCTCTTTACTCAGCTTTTGTAATACCAAAACGTCTTGGTTTTCTTCCTACCTCAACAGCTGTTCTTTCTTGGTCTCCTTTGCTGATTCTTCCTTATCTCCCCAACCTCTAAACATGTGGAATGCCAAGAGCTCAATTCTTGGATCTTTCCTCTTCTCCATTTATACTCACTCTGTCTGAGGTGATTTCATCTAGTCATTCCAATTCAACTAATGTCTATATGCTACCTACTCCTAAATTTTTCTGTACAAGTCAAGCCTCTGCTCTGAAATCCAGACTTATATATCTAACTTGGGCAATAGTAGTCACTTGAAACTGATCTTCCTCCTATATTTCTCCTTCCAAAACCTGCTTTATTTTTGGTCCCCCTCAACTCTAAAAAGAAAAATCTGCAACTTACACACCAGTGTATAGGACTAAGAGGCTCCACAAAGAGAAGCCAAACACCTAAATAATAGCTAAATATAAAGGGATTGAGATGATAAAGGATTTTAGCTGAATACAATAAACAGTCACAACAAATCATCAGTAAATTTTGATTGATTAAATCATGCCATTTCTACCGCTGCTAACCTAAAGCAAAAATAAAAGGAAACCTTGAATTCTATTCCCATGCAATTATCCTTATTAGCCTCATTTCATGTTCATCTGATTTATCTTAAAGATTCAAGGGACAAGGGGAAAAAAAATCAAAAATCTGTAATAAAGATCTACAAGGAAATTACATCAGAGTTTAAAATTTGGTTTACTCTAAAACAGATTTTTCTTCTCAAAAATCTTACTAAGATATAGTAGTATTTTTTAAACAGCAAGTAGAGGAGGTTAATAGAAGGAGAAATGGCGCTAGCTTTGCTAACATAACTTAAAGAATGGCCGTGAGAGGACAGACATGGAATAGTAGCTGGAGAAAAGTATATGGTATGGAGAGTACATGGACGGTATGACTAATAGATATATCTCCTCTAGTGTTGTCTGAAGTTTCCCAGAGAGAGAAATCTTTATTTTGCTAGCCTTCTTAAATAGACTATGATTTTAATAATTTAGTATCAGTTATTATTCATTATATACTATGCCACAATTGGTAGTGTCTTCAGGCCCATTAAGGTATCCATAATACTTTTTTTAGTTCTTTCTCCTACTTTTATAAAATTAAAATTGCTTTTCTATTTGCTTTCTGATATCGTTCATTATTTTTGTTGCTGCTCGTACACATCCTAACTCGCTACATTTAAAACAAATTTGCTAAGTGACTGAAATGACAGGTTGATGATATTTTCCCATTAATATACACATAAATGTTTAATAGCTAGAAGGAAGAGCCTGTACTGAAACCAGACTTAAGTACTTCAGCTAATAATACTGTGTTCTGAAGACATTAAAAATTGGTCAAGATGGGCGTGGTGGCTCACGCTTGTAATCTTAGAACTTTGGGAAGCTGAGGCAAGAAGATCACTTGAGGCCAGAAGTTTGAGCCCAGCCTAAGCAAGAGAGAGACAAAAAATTAGAAAAATTATTCAGCATGGTGGTGCATGCCTGTACTCCCAGCTACTCCGGAGGCTGAGGCAGGAGGATTGTTTAAGTCCAGGAGGACAAGGCTGCAATGAGCTATGATGAGACCACTGCACTCCATCCTAGATGAAGAATTGAGACTCTGCCTCCAAAAAAAAAATGGTTAAGAATAAAGAAACTGATTAAAGTAATACCTTAGTAAATGCACAGCAACACAAGACATGCAACAGATTCTGCTGCCATGTAAAGAGAATAGAGTACAATTTAAGAACCAATTAAACCCACAATACACAAAATTTCCTTCAGAGGAGAAAAAAGACACAAAATAAAAGTTTAGTTACCAGCTAAGAAATTAAATCTTGATTAAACTTACTGTGCTAATAGCATACATCAGATTAAACTAAAGGCAAATAACCAAAAAATAAACCCAACTTTGAATTTTTAAAGTATATAATAAGGATGGCTTAATACTCATCTCTCTGTACTTAATAGCATTGTGTGGGATGGTCTCCAATGTCAAGATTCTGACATAAAGTTAAAATGTATAAACTCATTAAATTATAAGCTGCAATTTGCTATGACTTTCTCATACAGAGGATCATAAGGCTTTTAAAGAACTTGCTCCAGTGTCACATTCTGTATAAATATTTATTGAGTGAATGAGTGAAGTTCACCCTAAACAGTCATCTATTATCTTTCTAAAATGTAAATTTCATCATATCATTCTCCTCTGCTTGAAATCTTTCAATAGCTTCCTAGTGCCAATGCTTTGGCATTGTAACCAAGGTCCTCCATTATATACTTCTCTTATATCATCAATTATTCATTCAATTTACAAATATATCCTGGGCACTTACTGTGTGCCATGTACTGTTTTGGCCTGATGATGGTGGCTCAGAGCAGGGGTGATAATAGTTATGAACTGGATTCTAGATCTATTCTGAAGATAGTACCAATAGGATTTCCTAATAGATTGAATATGGGGCATGAAAGGGGGAAAAAAAGAAAGAAGGAATGGTTCCAAGGTTTCTGGCCTGAGCAAGTAGGATGGAGCTACCATTACAGGGAAATTAGACTCATTAAAACCCTATACTATACAAATATTGAAAGGCAAGGCTTCCCTGACTACATTTTAGGCTCTCTTAAAGTTTATCCTTCTCCACACTCCCAGAATACCAATTTAACATTATCATTGTACTCACAGCCTTGTATTTAATGACCTGTGATTTAATTCTTGCGTGCATCCTGAGGGCAAGTACTGTATTTTATCTTCAAATCTCTAGAACCAAGAAAGGCCTGAACTGTCTCTCTCTGTAAGTTTAGTTGAATGCACTTTGAAATAAAATGTCATCTTTAAATAAGAAAAAAATTTCTACCTCCAAAAGCTGGTATGATATACTACTGGGGAAGAAATTTTTCTGTGTCTCCTAGCTCTGCCACTGTTTTTGTTTCCTAATCCTTGAACAAAGCAGTGTTTCCGTTAGCAAGGTAACTCCTTTCATAGATGTCTAAATCTGAGAGAATGTGATACAATGGGAACAGAAAGGTATTCATGCCAATCTGAGGAAGACTGAGAAGGTTTCATGCAGGAATGATGTTTTTTAGTGTGACCATGAAAGCAAAGTAGAATTTTTCTCATTCTCTTTTTCTCTGGGAATAATAAAAGAGATGGGAGAGATAGATATTGAACAAATCATGAAGTTTATATAACTTTTACATAAGGAGTTTGAATCAACCTAAAAGTAAAAGGGATCTATCGAAAGAGAGGGACAATCAAACAAGAGAATTGGTTATAGGGAGATTATCCAGAAGATGAGGGGAAGAGAGCAGGTTGAGTAGGAAGAATCAAGAGGGCTGAGGAAGCAAATGGGTAAAGTCTTTACTGAATAGATAATCAAGCTTTAAGCTTTCTGGCTTACAACAATGGTGGTGTCATTCACTGGACACAGAATATTAAAGAATAAGATTTCATTGAGAAAATTAATTGAAAATATGATATTTTACACGTGAAACGAAGTAGCAGGCTTTTGGATTCTAAATTATTTGTTCCCTAAGTGACAACAAGAAAGAACGATTGCTAGGACTCTGATCAATTATGTACTCACTTCACTATCTCAGCATTATGGTGGTCCATTTTACCTCTATTCTCAGACTATAAGGGCCATATTTTCTACTTATTTTATCTCCCTTTTTAGCACTTAGCACATGTTGGTCACAAAGTGGGTACTCTGTAATTCTGAATTCTATGAAGTTAAGAATCTATGAAATTAGATCATTCTGTAAAGTTACCACCATTCTCAACCTTCTCTACAACTAAAAGAAATTTAAAACTTTATAATAATGTTTTATTAAACATTCATTAAAGTTAATAAAAATCTTAAGAATTTAAATAATATGCTAACCTGGAGAGCACATTTCATTCTGTGATATAACTTCAGACTCATCTTTTTCACCTGAAATATCCTCTTCATCAGAGAGGACCAAAAAGGCTTCTTTCGGCAAACTCTCACTATTGTCTTGTTTAGATGGTGAACCAAAAGAACCTTCCATTTTCTCTTCCAAATCTGGATTCGTCTCATCAATTGGGAGGAGAGAAGTTTTAGAAAAGCAAGTAAGTTCATCCTCAGCAGGTGCAAGCTTTTCCAAAATAGGAATGATTTCATCTGTTTCCATAGAATCAGTATTTTCTAAGATATTCTCATTTTTGTCATCTTTTATAACACTTTCACTGATGGTTTCTACAAGGTCTGCAGAATTTTCATCTTCATTCTTTTCACCTTGATCAATTTCCATACTACTTGATATAGCCTCTTCTCTAAGAGCAAGTTCTGTAATAGTATCTTCCTCTACCTTCTTTTCATTTTCAGGAGGTAGATCTGAACAAATAATTGTACCATCTGTTTCTAGAGTTTCTTCATTAGCATCGACATTACTATCAGCTTTATTTTTCTCATCAATTGAGTCCTTACTTTGAATTTGCTGTAACTTTTCATCATGCCCATTTTTTTCAAGAAAACCATCAACATTATTGCTACTTGGTTCTACATTGTCAGTTTCAGGAACTGGTTCACAAACTGGTATAGAACTTGGTTCAAAGGTGGGATCAAAGGCTGATTCAGAAGTCAGCTCACTAGAGGCCAGTTCACCAGTGGCCAGATCATCAGACACCAGTTCACCAGAGGCAGGATCACCAGAGGTCAGATCACCAGAGGTTGGATCACCAGAGGCCAGATCACCAGAGGCCAGATCACAAGAGGCCGGTGCTCCAGACCCCAAATCAACAGAGGCCAGTGCTCCAGGGGCCAGGTCACCAGAGGCTGGATCATCACAGGCACAATCACCAGAGACTGGTTCACCAGAGACGAGTTCACCAGAGCTGGCATCACCAGGGGTGGCATCATCAGACGCAGTATCGCAAGAGGTGGCATCACCAGAGCGGGAATCACCAGAGGTGGGATCACCAGGGGAGCAATCACCAGAGGTGGGATCAGCAGGGGAGCAATCACTAGGGATGGGATCACCAGAAGTGGGATCACCAGAGGCCAGTACTCCAGAGGCTACATCTCCAGCAGTCAGATCACCAGGGGCTAGATCTCCAGAAGCTGGTTCAGCAGTCACTTGAGAGACTGGTTCAGGAGTTACGTTATTAGGAGACAAAGGTTCACAATTTAAATCATCATCCTGCTTGTTTTTTATATTAACATTTAGGATACAGGGCGTTTCTTTCCATTCTGTTTTACCTTCCTCAGGGTCAAAACAGATCCCTTCAATGCCATTTACCTCTTCCTTGTCTTTAATATAATCCATATTTTCCAAAGGTGAGGTTGGGTCCAAATCTCCATTTTCATGGTTGCCATTTAACAGCTTGACATCAGTTTTCAAAAGTTCTTCTTTGACCTTGTATACCACTTCAAGTTGTTGACGATCGCTCACTCTCATTGTTTTTCGAGCTTTAAAGACTTTTTTCTGAGGTTCTTCTATACTATCCATTGTGAATCTTTAAAAAAAGAGAGAAAGAGAGTTTAATAATTAGAACAGAAACTACCTAATTGTAGACTCACAGCAAATTTATCTTATAAGAGAAACAACCAGCATACTTCATGTAATTTTTAAATAAAGACATATAGAAAACTTAATAATCCTTGCTGTGGATTAATTTTCATATTTATTGGATTTTTGTAATACAAAATTGATAATGGCTACAGTCTATACCAGTAAATCAATTACTAGGAAATATTAGGGAAAAAGGGACTAATTTTCAACCGGGCATGGTGGTTCATGCCTGTAATCTTAGCACTTGGGAAGGCTAAGGCAGGAGGATCGCTTGAGCCCAGTGAGCTATGTCATGCCACTGCACTCTAGCTGGGGTAACAGAGCAAGACTCTGTTTCAAAAAGAAAAAAAAGGGACTCATTTTCATTCTCAATATTGGAATTCAGAGTATGGGGGAAATGAATAAACAAAAAATGCAGATGAAGTTAAAAAGTACATGAAGGCTGGGCATGGTGGTGTGCGCCTGCAGTCCCAGCTACTCGGAGGCTGAAGTGGGAGGACCCTTGAGTACAGGAGTTTGAAGTTACAGTGAGCTATGATCACACCACTGTACGCTAGCCTGGGCAACAGAGTGAGACCTTGTCCAAAAAAAAAGTACATGAAAAAAAGGAAAAGAAAAATAAAAGTATAACAATAAAAGCAGTGAAGGAATGAAAAACAAGTACAGAGATAAGGAGAAAAAAGAAAAATTAAGGAACAGGTAAGGAAAGATAACATTTACAACCAGGCATATCTAGATTAACAGAATGTAAACATATATTAATAAAAGATTAACCAAAAGAAAGTGAAGACAACTCACAACGGGAGAAAATATTTGCAAAGCATATATCTGATAAGAGACTTGCATCTAAAATATATAAAAACTGTTTCATATATAAAATATATGAAAACAGTAATAAAAAACCAAATAACCCAATTTTAAAATGGGCAAAGGACTTGAATAGACATTTCCACAAATATGCCAATAAGGCAAATAATATGTAAGCAATAAACATCCTTAATCAGAGAAATGCAAATCAAAACCACAATGAGATAACACTTCACACACATCAGGACAGCTATAATCAAAGAGAAGTATGAGTACTGGCAAGGATGTGGAGAAACTCGAATCTTCGTAAAAGGCTGGTGGGATTGTAAAGTGGTGCAGCTGCTTTGGAAAACAGTCAGGCAGTTCCTCAACGTATTAACCCTGCCATATGACCCAGCAATTTCACTCCTAGCTATACACCCAACAGAAATAAAAACATATGTCGACACAAAAACCCATATACAAATACTCACAGAAGCACTACTCATAATGGCCCAAAACTGAAAACAACCCAAATGGCCAGCAACTGATGAATGGATAAATAAAATGTGGTATTATCCATACAATGGAATATCACTCAACCACAAAAAGAAATGAAGTACTGACACATGCTGCAACATGAATGAACCTTGAAAAACAAGCTGAGTGAAGAAGTCAGTCACAAAAGGCCACACACTGAATGATTCCATTTATATGAAATGTCCAGAATAGACAAATCCACAGTGACAAAGTAAATTAGCAATTGCCTAGGGTTGGAGGTTCTGGGAGGAAATGAGGGGTGGCTGCTAAAGGGTACAGGATTTCTTTATGGGGTAATGAAAATGTTCTAACATTGACTGTGGTGATGATTACACAACTGTGAACGTGCTAAAAACTACTAAATTGTATACTTTAAATAGGTGAATTATTTGTATGTGATTATATCTCAGTATAAGCTGTTACAAAAGAAGAAGAAAAGGTTTAAAAAACATATTGTAATGTGTTCTCTTTTTTGGTTAAGTTTTGCTATAGTTTTATCAATTCTATTTATTTATCAAAGAATGAACTCTTATCTTGAGTGAAATTTCTCAGTTTTACATCTGCTTTCTAGTTTCAGTGATTTCCCCTCTAATATTTATTTCTTTTCCCTTACTTTTTTTTTGAAATGGTTTAATTTGCCATCTGTTTCCTTGAGGTTCAAGCTTAATCCTTAGTTTTCAATCTTTCCTCTTTTGGAATGTATACATATAAAGCTATAAATCTCCCTCTAAGAGCTGCTTTAGTTGCATCTCACATTTTAATGTATCACATTTTCATCATTATTCCGTTAAAGTACTTTGAAATTTCCACTGTGATTTCCTCTTTTATCTGTGAGTTATTTAGAAGTGTTTCTTAAAAAGATAATACATTATGACAAAGAGCTCATTTAAAAAAAGAAGGTTGGTTTCATATCCAAAAATCAAGCAATGTCTATCATGAGCATGTCATGAAGCATTCTGGCTTTATTTCATCCCCACCAAGGTGTCCAATTGGTAAGTTTTGTCTAAACTGAATGAATGTCTAGTACCAGGTTGTTATTGACTGAAATGTGCAGCTTCCCCACTCAAAAAAGATATATCGGAGTCCTAAGCCCCAGTACCTCAGAAAATGACCGTATTTGGATAGGGCCTTTACGGAGGCCCTATCAAGTTAAAATAAGGTTATTAGGGCAGGCTCTAATCCAATATGATTGGTATACTTACGAAAAGGAGAAAATCTGGACACAGACAGACATGCACACAAGGAGAATGCCATGGGAAGACTGGAGTCATGCTGACACAAGTAAAGGAACTACCAGAAGCTAGGAAGAGGCCTGAAATAGATCCTTCCTTAGCACCTTCCTTAGCATGGCCCTGACAATATCTTGATTTCAAACTTCTAGCCTCCAGACTGTGAGACAATAAATGTCCGGTGTTTAAGCAACAAAATAAATAAAATTTTTTTAAAAAATCAAGCAATTTAATTCACCACATAAACAAAACAGAGGCGGAAAATAAAGGATCATCTCAACAGATAAAGAATATTTATCTGATAAAATTCAACACTGATTCATAATTAAAACTCGGGAAACTAAGAAATGAAGGAAACTTATTCAGATCTGATAAAGGTTATCTACAAATAAAACTACATATATCATACTTAATGGTGAAACAAGATCAGAACCAAGACAAGGAAATTTTCTGTAACCATTTCCATCTTAACACCTGATCAGTGCAATAAAGGCAAGTAAAAGAGGGCAAGGATTTGGTCCTGAAGAAAGACAATGTCACCAGTGAATAGTGGAATAAAACGAAAGTACTTTAAGGATGAAGATGTACAGGAGTCAAGAATATTGCTTTCATATTGGATATTCACTTAACCATCACCATCACCATCACCAATAGGAATGATAGCAGCATACACTTGCTTTGGCCTGAGAAAGAAAAAAAACCAGCCCCTGATGTCTGGGCTTAAATCACACAGCTAAGGCCCAATGTTGTTAAAACTAGTCTGGGCCGGGCGCGGTGGCTCACGCCTGTAATCCTAGCACTCTGGGAGGCCGAGGCGGGCGGATTGTTTGAGCTCAGGAGTTCGAAACCAGCCTGAGCAAGAGCGAGACCCCGTCTCTACTAAAAATAGAAAGAAATTAATCAGACAACTAAAAATATATAGAAAAAATTAGCCGGGCATGGTGGTGCACGCCTGTAGTCCCAGCTACTCGGGAGGCTGAGGCAGAAGGATTGCTTGAGCCCAGGAGTTTGAGGTTGCTGTGAGCCAGGCTGATGCCACGGCACTCACTCTAGCCCGGGCAACAAAAGCAAGACTCTGTCTCAAAAAAAAAAAAAAACTAGTCTGGTACTTGCAGCTAAGCCATGTTGTTCTGCTGTGGGACATAAAACCTTCTCACAGAACATTCAAGTCAGGCAAGGTCACTGTGCAACCCACAAAATACCAATACCCCCAACCTCCACTAAATGAGCGACAGGAACTTTTTTACCAATTACAGCTTTATCCTCACAATAGTCTGTCCTCCTTATATAAATAAGACTTACTGAGATACTGAAATATAGAATTGCCCCCATTTCCTGATGTCACCCAATCCAGAGTAAGGATCGACTTCCTTAAACTCTCCCCAAATTAACCCAATCTATAATATACTATAACCAAATCCTATGCTAGGCTTTTTCTAATATCCTCTTACTGACATGTGCTTTACAGTTTCCCTACAGTGAACACTCCTCCCTCCCTGCAACAAAAAGTAAACCTAACTTGTTAAATTACAAGTGTGTCCCTGGTGTTCTTGGCTGAAGGGCATAAAACAGTAAGCCTAGCCTATTTGCTGGGGGCCAATACAGCTTAAGAATCTTATCACTTTGCCACATAACTTTGTGGTACATTCTATCTTCATTCTCTCACATTAAGCTGATTACTTAAGACATATTTCTTAGTCTTCCTAGCTATTTTATTTAAATTATGAAACTAAATAAATCTACTTAGAAAAATTACTTTTCAATTAAACAGAAACCTCAATGCAAAATTATAACAGGCATTATTTTAAGGGTTATTAAATAAAGTTTAAAATTTCACCTTCAAGGTTTTTCCCTCCCCATCCATTACAAAGTCATATTAACTGCAAAATTTTCTGCAAAGAAGATATAATACAATGCAAATTTTGTCACTTTTCCTTGCTGATTCCAAACATACAAAATAATTAAATTTATAATATTAATATAAACAGTATGGTTACCCTTTAAATATTTTCAAACACTGAACTGTCATTCTTTTGGACTTTGATCTCATAATTTCCACATTTCTCAGATGTGATATGAATAGCTGGCACCAGTTGCCTTAAAAGTAAGCTTCCTTTAAAAAATTTTTTTTCATGCCTTTTAGTAATCCAATTAAGAACATGAATTGTAGCATTACCACTCCTTTAGAATTTGTCTAGCAGGTTTTCCGGTCCTCACCGGAAGACCACCCCATGCAAAAAAAAAACAAAAAAACAAAAAAACATGAACTCGTAGACTGTGGAGAGACTCATGGATTTGAATTCCAGCTTTTCCAGGTACTTACTGTGTGACACTAGGCAAGTTACTTAACATTTCAATTTCTTAGTTTCAGCTACCTTAGAAGGGGAATAACATCAGTAACTGTCACAGAGGTTGTGGTGAGGATTAAATGAGGTTCTATATGTTAAGCACTTAGAATGTACTCAAGCACTCAATAAATGTTATCGTCATCATCGTCATCTATATATATTCAGGATAAACTAAAGAGTCTGAGACAAATTTCTCATAAATACTTTCGGTATTTCATATATGAATCAGAAAATCGAACATGTAAAAGTCACATTTAATATTAAATTGCTACCACCAAATAACATTTAATAAAAATAAATATAATCCAAAGCAAACTGGTTTTATCAAAATTGTCATTAAATTCAGTAATAATAAAATACTGTAAAAAGAATTACAAAATAACTACCACCCATACCCACAAGGGAGCACACTACAGCCATTTACCAGATCTTTCATGGGTGCTAAGTGTAATGAAAAACAGACAAAGCAGTAAGGAAGTAGCAGGAAAAACCAGTTCAAACTAGTTCGGCCATATCTGTGCAAACCAATCAACGGTCTACTCTTAGAAATCTATTTTGCATAAGCAGAGCATATTTAAGAAAGATACACATTAGAGAAGGGTGTATTACCTGCAAACAAGTATCCATGGCTATAGCACCCGAATAAAATATTTAATTCTGCCGTATGGGGCTACAACGCCATTCATAAAACAATTCAACAAAATAAATACCACTTTTTTACATGGCAACACTAGAATCATGAAGCTTTCAAATGACTGTAATTCATTTTCACAGAAAAAAGCATTTGTATTTTACAGCAGAAAATGTCTGCCATATTTAGAAGTAACTGCAAAACATGATGAACTAGTTTCTCCTGAAAGTATTATTTTCATGAGTAAAAGAGTTTTTAAAAATGTTTTTAAGTCCCTACTCTATATATTATATATTCGGATTCAAGAATGGGGGGGGGGAGGGAAATATTATCACTAATAAAATCTTTTCTACAAGAATTTATATTTAAATAACCAGAGAGGGGTTGTATTACCTGCAAATAAGTCTCTATGGCTTAGAAATTTTTTTTCAAATTTTTGGTAAATTATTTTTAAGGAAAGCCCAATGAGCCTCTTCTTCTACAAGTGAAAACACTACTTTCTTTTCTGCTTCATCCCCCTCCACCCACTCCTTTCACTCCTCTTTCTAGCAAAGAGATCATAGCAAAGAAACAAAGGGAAGCTGTTATGTCTTAGCCTAAAATCTGCCTGTTCAAAAAGCTCAAGAATTTAAGTGGCTGTTCAAGAGCTGCTCACAAACTCAGCCAATCAGCAGCCAGCATTCTGATTCCTGCCCAGCAACAGGAGACAAGACAATAAGGTCAGAGAAACATAGTTAAAAAAAAAAAAAAAAAAAGAAAAACACCTGTATCTGCAATACTTCAGTGTGGTTCTTTGCCTGAAATAAGTAATCTAGAACATAGTTTACATAAAATCCTAAATCCATATAACATGCATTAAATATATTATACACACAAATGAATATTTCTTGTATCTTTTATGCTACTTTATCTTGCTTTAATAAATATTTTTGAATGTTTCCAGAAATATAAATTAATGTCCTACTTGGGAAATGAATCAAACATTGACAATATATAAGAACATATTTTTCTAAACAATGCAAAACGCAAATGTAAATTTCTAAAAGAAAACCCTGTAGTCCTTACATTTATAGAACATTTATAATTAAAACTCCAGCAAAGCCTTAAATCTGAATAACTAACAATTATCTTCATACCCACCTACCACTATTATTATAGATTTCCTATTCCAAAAATTAACAGTATTGTGGACCCAAAGGATTACTAGGGATAGCATTACAAAGTGTTGTGTTACACAGAGTCACATATCCCATGTTCTCACCATAAGTGGGTGCTAAAAAATGTTTTATACAAATTTGTAAAAATGTGTATGGACATAGTAAAATGATAGGCAATGAAGACTCAGAATAGTGAGGTGATGAAAGGGGGTGGATGATGAGAAATTAATTGGTATAAAGTCCATTAATTGGGTGATGGACACCCTAAAGCCCTGACTTGACCACTATGCGATCTATGTGTGTCACAAAATTGCACTCGTACCCACAATTTTATACAAATAAAAATAAAGTGGTCTCTACTGCACTGAACTAACTTAGTCTAATTCATCCAGTGAAAATAAAATGTCTGATTCTTGACAACCTATATTGAATAGTATAAGTACAATTAATACATCCTTTTCCCCTTAACTGCCTTTGCAGCAGGTTATAAAAAGGTTGCTATCAGTTGTCCTTTTGAAGCTACAAAACAAAGGTGTGAATTACAAAGTAAATATTTATGTAAATTGAAATTATTCTTATATTATTCTATAGTTCTTTAAGTGTCATAAAATAAACAGAAAATCTGTGATCAGAATATTTTTTTTCTCAAATCCACTATCTATTAACAAGTTTTAAAAAATAAACCTCACTTTTCCCCCTTCATTACAGATGAACCTTGTAATTTTTCAAACATACCCAAGAGGGAGCTTGCTGCAGCCATACTCTTAGTTATATAATCTCCCCACAGGAAAAATAAATCAACAGCTGCTTCAATGCTTCAGTCCAGTGAGAGAACTGAAATTCACCGCCTGATTGGCTCAAAGCTATAGCTGTCTAAAACCAATCAGACATCAGCGTCACAAACCTTGCCCAGCAACAAGGGAAGCAGATGAGGGCAAGTGCTCTATCAAAAATCCAAATGATGTGAAAATAAAGGTAAACAATGAAAATGAAACATATTAGTAATATAACCCCGGATGCTTTGTTTGAAAAACAGGTCTAATGGTAGGATTTCTCTGATTAAATAACTAGGGTCCGTACTGCTTTCCAAGAACAGCCTTAATTAGGTACCAAGATTGTTAGGTCAAAAAGCATATAAATACAAAGACTATATTAATTCAAAGTAATGAATATCTGATGAAATATACTTAAAAATAAAATCTAAATACTTAGAAAAAACATTAAGCAAAACCATTGAAACAGATATGGTACTTCTAACTTTGACAAAGTTGCTCCCAATTATATTCATGCTGTTACCTGACATTGGTATAACATTTTTCTGAATGATGGAATGCCAAAAATAATTTTATCCAAATTTGTTTTCACTAAATGGCTTAACTAAATATTAGTCAATAGGACTGAGTAATAACGACCTACTCTTAAAAAATCACTTTATGCTAATGATGAGAAATGCAACTCTGTTACTAGTTTCTTTAAGAATCCCATTCTCAGTTGAAAACTATATGCTTTTATTTTGCATAAATAAATTCTGCTTGGGAATTCTGTAATACTCCTGAAAATAAAATCATAAAGAATAGTGTGTTGCACAATAAATGCTAATAATCTGCTTTGCTGTTTACTGGTGAACCTGACAATGCAATGGCTCTCACTTTGACACTTACCTGCTCAAATTTAGAATACAGATTTTTAAATTTTTTTCATAAATACACGTTGTCCCTCAGTATCCATGAGGGATTGGTTCCAGGAGGACTTCCCATGGATACCAAAATCTGAGGGTGTTCAAGTTCCTTATATAAAATGGTGTAGTATTCGCATATAACCTGCACATATCCTTCTGTATACTTTAAATCATCTCTAAATTACTTATAATCCCTGATACAATGTAAATGCTATGTAAATAGTTGGGGGTTTTTTAATTAAAAAATTTGTGTCATCCTTGCGCAGGGGCCATGCTAATGTTCTCTGTATTGTTCCAATTTTAGTATATGTGCTGCGGAAGCGAGCACAATAGTTGTTATACTGTACTGTTTTTTATTTGCATTATTTTTTATTGTTGTGTTGTTAGCTATGAGTCTCTCGATTGGCAAAAAAGAACTGTCAATATCTATTCTGCCATGTTTTAAAAAAATAGTAAGTGATGAAATCTGTTCCTTATCTATCAAATACTCACAAACTCAATTATGGAGTCAATTACTGAGTGATCATAATATGTGATACCTCAACAAATTACTCCCCCGCCTATCATAAACCTACTGATTTTAGCTCAGATATCAAAATATGAAATGGAATATCCCCAAAACTAAATTTTAAAAAATAACCAACAACAAAGGAAATAGGGAATTTGCTTTACCAACAATTCTTTGAACAAGGCAGAGGTAAATCATGCCCTTGAAATTTTGGTTACATAAAAACTACAATAGTCATTATAGTCTAACTTCTTATTGCATTCACTGCTATGTTTTGAGAAATTCTAGGGTGGTCCACATGAAAAAAATGCAAGATACCTTAAAATCACTTCTGTAAGTCTATTTTTGGGATCATTTTGTTATAAGGGCAAATTAAAACTAACTGACCTGTTGCAACAAATGCCAGTTCAGGATATATTGATCAAATTACACCTCCTTAGAAAATTAGCTAATTATCCATTATTAAGGTCCTACCCAATAGCTCAACAAACTCCACCACCATCTATGCAGATAAGGAGTCAAATTACAGAAGGCCATGTATTTATTTCTTCAAGAATTTAAGAAATCATCTGTCCAACCATATTTTTCACATTTTGCTTGGGTGAATTAAAACACCAGAATGATTTATAAGAAGTCAATTTATAAGTACAAATGCCAGGAAACAGCTCTTACTTTTCTTAATAACCCAACCTAAGCAGAAAAATTTGAGAGCTTACTTACTTAACATGTCACTAGGTAGTAATGCAGTAACAACAAGAAGAAAGAAACAACACAAAATTTCATTGGCTAATAAGAACATTCTTCTTCATTGTAGGACATCAGGCTGGAAGTGAACAGCCCCTGCCCTGCAACTAGGTCCTGTGGCAGGTAGAAAAAACAAGGATGACAGTCATACAATATACAATGGCTTTTAAAGCTTTTGATTAGACACGGCGTACATCACTTCCACTCACATTCCATTGGCTAACATCAAATTATTAATAATCATTAAGGGGGTGGAGAAACAAAAGGCTCCCACTTCATGTCACAAGGCAAAAGGCAGGATATATAATCCTCTTGCAGGAACAGATAATAATTGTGATATATCACATAATCCACCACACTTTAAAATATATAATTATAAAAAGCTTAGCAAAACAGAAAGATTTCTGGATTAACAAAACAGGGTTCTACTCCACATTCTAACATTAGCACAGCAATCAACACCGGATAAATTACTTTAACCTCTAGATTTCAGTTTCCTCAACTGTAAAACTAAAGAAGTTAGACCGAATTCTTGCTAAGTTCCATTCTAGCTCAAATTTTGTTTTATTTATTAATGTCTGGCCACACTGACAGTTTTATAATTCCTTTTTCATTATGAAAAACATGCAATAAGACATGAAATCTAACGTAATGAACATTTGTGTACCCAACACTCAGATGAGAATTAAAATATTAGAAATAAAAACATAGGCCAGGTGCAATAGCTCACACCTGGAATCACAGCACTGTGGGAGGCTGAAGTGGGAGGATTGCTTGAGGCCAGGAGTTCAAGACCAACCTTGGCAACATAGCAAGACCCTGTCTCTAAAATAATATTTAAAAAGAAAAAAGAAAAAAGAAAGTCCCCTTTATAACACAATAGCATACTCCTCCTCTCTCCCTGACTCGAAATGCAAAGATAATAAGCATAATCTTGAAGTTAGTGTTTATTATTCCCAAGCATGCCTGATAAACTTCCCCTTTTAACTACTAAACTATATATATTGAAAAGAGAAAAAGCAACTGATGCTTATCAAGGAACAATTATATGTCAGACACCCAAGGCATATCCTTTTCTCATTTATTTGACAATTTATATAAACTCAACTTTACATATCATCTGAAGTAATAAATCAATAACCATGCTGCTATCATCCATTATACAGATAATAATTTTAACTTGGTAAGGTAAACAGACACCTAATTCAACACCACAATGTTTTCATCAGCATAGACACCCTTTTTTTATGCATTTTATTCTCTAAATTTTGATACCATTTTATCAGACCATTGAGCAGCAAACTATATGGTTTTTGCCACAATTGTCTTCACTATCTCTTTGAAAACGGAGAAGTCAGTTAAGATAATTGGTAAGGCTTATCTACAGTAAATGAGACTTGACAGTATACTCGTTCCCCAATTTGACCAGTCTGTTGATTGCTTCATTATTAGCTACAACAGTATTACCAGCAGCTTTCTAAATATTCAGTTATCTTATAAAAAGTAACTTATCCTCAACTTAACAATTAATAGCAGAATTCATCCACCAAACTAAAAATAGAAGGGAATTTCCTCAATCTGATAAAGGGCATCTTGGAAAAAAACCACAGCTAACATCATACTCAATGGTGAAAGATTTGAAATTTTTCACCCTAAGATCAGGAACAGAAAAAGATGTCTACTCTTACTACTTCTAGTCAGCTTTGAACTAGATGTTCTAGCCAGGGGAATTAGGCAAAAAAATGAAATAAAATTGTACAACTTGGGAAAAAAAAAGAAATAAAACTGTATCTATTTGCAGATAACAAAATCCTGTGTATAGGAAATAGTAAGGAATCAACTAAAAAATTATTAGAACTAATATATAAAAGAGTTTAACATGGTTGCAGGATATTAAGATACTGATATATAAAAATCCATTTTTTCTATACTCTTGAAACAAACCAAAAATAAAGAAAATAATTTCATTGATGAAAGTATCAAAAACAATACATTTAGCAAAAGAGGTATAAAACTTAAATACTTGAAAACTATAAAACATTAAGATATTAAAGATAACCTAAATAAATGGAAAGATATCCCATACTCATGAATCAAAGACTAATACTGTTAAGAAGCCAATACTCTTCCAACTGAGCTACAAATTCAAGACAATCCCTATCAAAATCACAGCTAGCTTCTTTGAAGAAATTGACAAGCTGATTCTAAAATTCATAAGGAAATGCAAAGATCCCAGAATAACCAAAACGATTTTGAAAAACAAAAATAAAAGTGGAGGACTCATACTTCTCATTCTCAAAACTTGTTACAAAGCTACAGTAACTCAGACAGTGTGGTACTACTAGCAAAAGGATGGACATATAGATCAATGGAATAGAAATAAACCCTCATATTTACAGTAAATTGTTTTAGATAAGGTCTACAAGACCATTCAAGGGGGAAAGAAGAGCATTTTCGACAAAGAGTGTTGGAAAGACTAGATAGCCACATGCAAAAGAATGAAGTTTGACCCCTATCTCTTGCCATATACGAAAAGTAATAACTCCTAATGAATGAAGCACTAAAATTTAAAAGCTAAAACTAAAATCTTAGAAGGAAACACAGACATAAACCTTCAATGACCTTAGAATAGGTAAGTGTTTCTTAGATATGACCCAAAGAGAGCAAGAAACAAAATAAGAAAAAAGAGTTTAACTGGACATTACCAATATTAAACTTTTTTTGTGCTACAAAGAAGACCATTAAGAAAGTGAAAAGACAAATCACATACTGGGAGAAAATATCTGTATATCATATATCCAATAAGAGACTTGTGTCTAGAATATACAAAAACTGTTATGACTCAATAATAAAAAACCAAATAACCGAAATTAAAAATGGGCAAAGGACTTGAATAGACATTTCCACAAATAAGCCAATAAACCAATAGTACATAGCAATAAACATGAAAAGATGCTTAATATCATTAGTTATCAGGGAAATGCAAATCAAAACCACAATGAGATAACACTTCACACACATCAGGACAGTTATAATCAAAGAGAAGTATGAGTACTGGCAAGGATGTGGAGAAACTTGAACCTTCGTAAAAGGCTGGTGGGATTGTAAAGTGGTGCAGCTGCTTTGGAAAACAGTCAGGCAGTTCTTCAACGTATTAAACCTAGAGTTGCCATATGACCCAGCAATTTCACTCCTAGCTATACACCCAACAGAAATAAAAACATATGTCGACACAAAAACCCATATACAAATACTCACAGAA
>NW_012149519.1:1096041-1099083 GCF_000956105.1 Propithecus coquereli | reverse complement strand
ATCCGCCCGCCTCGGCCTCCCAGAGAGCTAGGATTACAGGCCTGAGCCACCGAGCCCGGCCCAGCATGAGATTTTTATCTTGCTAATCAGAATTGCACCAAATTTTAAATTTATGAATTGTTTATTTCTGGAATTTTCTATGTAATATACCTGTGGTTGCCCGTGAGTAGCTAAAACTGCAGAAAAGAAAACCGCAGATAAGAAGAGACTACTGCATATGAAATGTCCAGAATAGGCAAATATATTGAGACAGAAAAGAGATTAGTGATTGCCTAGGGTTAGAGGGTTTGAGAGGAAATAAAGGGTGGCTACTAAAAGATACAGGCTTTCCTTATGGGGTAATGAGAATGTTCTAACATTAATTGTGATGAAAGTAACACAACTCTGTGAATATGCTACAAATCACTGAATTGTATACTTCAAACAGATTAGTGGTATGATACGTAAATTGTATCTCAATAAACCTGATTTTTTTAAAAAAATGGAACTTCAGTTGAGGGTTTTTCATTTCTTTTTAACTTAACACTGTTTACTGAGTCACACTTCCAACACGCACAAAACAACTATACTAAGAGAACTGAATGTTGGTTTATACCTTAGAGAATTCACATTTCTAGGCCAAAAAGTATATCTGTAATTATAACAGTGATGAAAGGCATTATACATTAAACAGCATCAACCTTGTTCCCTTGTGTCCCCATCTTAGATAAGCCACTTATTCTTTTTCCCTGCCCTAAATGGTACATAATTCCACATCATGTTTATTTCGCAGGATTTTAGTAATTGGCATGAGTTACCCAGACAAGATAAAACAAGCCAAAAAGTAGTACTGAAGATGATACAGGTGAATACATCAAGTACAAATATTAATAAAGTCTTCTACACATGGAAAATGCAATTAACTATTTTTTAGCAGAAGGACTAGAAAGTCTCAACTGAAACAGAAACATTCTCTTCTATTATAAGACGGTACTATAACCAAACGGTTACATGTAATTAATGCTGATAAATTTGTTTTAAAATGAAGTATACTTCTTGAACTTTCTAAAGTTACATATGGCTTTGACACATCTTAGCAATATCGTCTTTACTCAGATGACTTATCTTGCCACCATTTACTGTATTTGCCAGTACTTTAAAGGTACCCTTCTATTAATAATTATTATAAATGGACTCTAATGCTTACATTTACATATTGTTTAATGAAATACTTGGCACTTTTCCACCACATACCTAGTATAAGATTAATACACTTTAAGTATCAAAAGTTTGATGTTAGAAAACATCTTAAATATGATAATATCATTATGATGTGCTTCTAAAGTCGTTTCACAAAAGAACAAAAGAGGAAGTATTCTGGTATAATATTAATGAGCTACATAGTGTTGGGAACATAGGATACACTTAATAAATATTGGCTAAAAGAATGATGCACTATAAAATATAATTGACATCTAAAATAATTCTTAAGTGAAAAAACTGTTAGAAAGCAAAGACAATAATGTAGGACATTTTAACAAACTTGTAAACTAATATACTGGCATGTTCACATACAAAAAGTAATAAAATATACCCACTGATACATTGCCTAGAAGAGGCAAAACATAGCACCATTAAAATTAATCAAATTTGACAAAAGAGAGGCATTTTTCAGGCTTATAAAGCTTGCTTAGTTTGATTTTCCATTTCAAATATAAAAGACCCCTTTAAAAGAAATCTACATTTGCTTATCACTACATAATGATGAAAAGCCTCTTTAAAATAAAAAACATACCCCAAAGGGAGCCCCCTGCAGCCATCTTATCAGTTCTTTCATAGCAACAGAAACTGAAATACAATTTGCATAGTCACTGTGGTTGGCTAATGAAAGCAGGGTCATGTAACCAATCAGGAAACTAGAAGTTGGGCAACCACATAAGAGGAGAAATTTTAAATCTGCCTGGCAACAGCCTAAAAATAGAAACAATATGCTAGTATGAATCCTAGAATATAAGTGTATAAAAGAGCAAAACCAGCAACCAAAACATTTTATTTTCTTGAGGAAAAAATATGTGCCTTGCATTTCATGACCTAAAATATTAATTTCACACCTTTTCTTATTAGGTGCCAATTACAGAAAAATGAATGCTAAGATAAATAAACGGACTGTTTTCAAGTAACATGCCATTGTCTATATTTTAATTGCATGTGTGTGTGTGTATGTGTGTGTACATCCATACCTATATATTAATCGTTTTTCTATTTTCAGGAGAATCATGAAGCACCTGAATCAGTTCTGATACATTCAAGGCTCTCTAAAATCTCAAAATCTGAACAGTGCTGCATTTTTTCTAGCACTTTTTTTCTGCAATTATTTGGGAAGTTGATTTATTCGTTAAAAAATTGTTTATTATGTATTAAAAACACAAAGTTTAAATAACTTATCAAAGCAGACCTCTAAATATGGTAGGAAGCACACCTTATTCATTTTTTAACACAAACTTCTCCCAACATAGTGTGTCTTAAACATAGTAGGCATTCAATAATTATTTTCTCAATCAAGTTAAAATAAATTCTATCAGTGAGGAAAACAAATTATCTTATTGCTCATGTCAAGTAAAAGTTAAATTAAACATGCAAACCAATAATCTGTACAACACTGCTACTTTTGATTTTCCAATTTTGTCTAAAGTGGGGTAATGTTGACAATGCTTGAAATCTCTTATTCTGTTACTCAGATAACAGTGTATTTTTACCATTCTAACTTTGCAACCTAAAAATGCTTAATATGCATGTTTCTTTGTACATTACAAATTTACTCTGGAGTGGATTTTAAAGATGTCAAATAATGTGCAGTCTAACATAACAACTATGAAGACAATTATAGGCTAGTAAGAAATGAACAAATCAAAAATTAAATGAAAAAGAAAGAACAAAAGAGAAAACAAAAAGAAAAAAAGAACACCTTTCAAGAATTTAAATTACAATTGCTGAAATGAAAGGCTGGTTAAACAGTCAAGTAATGTTAAAACACATGCTATTTATTAAAATACATGTTCTATG
>NW_012149519.1:1095128-1095991 GCF_000956105.1 Propithecus coquereli | reverse complement strand
CAGCAATTTCACTCCTAGCTATACACCCAACAGAAATAAAAACATATGTCGACACAAAAACCCATATACAAATACTCACAGAAGCACTACTCATACTGACTGAAAACAACCCAAATGGTCAGCAACTGACGAATGGACAAATAAGATGTGGTATTATCCATACAATGGAATATCACTCAGCCACAAAAAGAAATGAAGTACTGACACATACTGTAACATGAATGAACCTTGAAAACATGCTGAGTGAAAGAAGCCAGTTATAAAAGGCCACACACTGAATGATTCCACTTGCAGTCCCCTTTTATACACAGGAGATACATTCTAAGACCCTCAGTAGATGCCTGAAACTGTAGACAGTACTAAATTCTATATACACTATGTTTTCTCCTATACATACATACCTAAGATAAAGTTTAATTTACAAATTAGGCACAGTAAGAGATTAACAACAATAACTCATAATAAAATAGAATAATTACAACAATATACCATTGATCAATTCATGAATAGAAGATTCTTCTTACCGTAGATCTTAGCAACCTCAGCATATGATTTTTTTTCCTTTCCTTCAAAAAAGAAAACAAGAACTTTAACCCTTACACTTAAAGGGAGCACTTTACAGCTTCTCTTTGGCATATCCAAATTGCCAGCATCACTACTCTTGTTCTTTGGGGCCATTATTAAATAAAATAAAGGTTAACTTGAACACAGCACTGTGATATCTCAAACAGCCAATCTAATAACCTAAGTGACTAATGAGTGGGTAGCATATACTTGTGGTTACACTGAACGTGCTAGACAAAAGGATGATTCACATCCTGGGTGGGTCGGAGCAGGACAGCATGAGATTTTTTTTTTTTTTT
>NW_012149519.1:1085675-1090513 GCF_000956105.1 Propithecus coquereli | reverse complement strand
AAAAAAAAAACCCCATAGGAGTTTAAAATGGCAGCTGAGAGCCAGATGTTTTGAGGCCCTAACCTTTGTGTACAGAGGTCTAACTTTAATAACAAACATAACTAAAGAAAGAACCTTAATCCTCTTCCAGATTCTGGAGGAAACTTAAATTCCTCTTTGTACCAACTATTTTTCTTTCTATAGCAGAGCAATATTGCTGGTTATCCCTCCTTGAAAATCTAATTAAAATTATTTTTACCACAACTTTTCCAGCCAATTCTGTTTATAAATGTACATCTTTCTTAAGGTAGACCTTCCAAAAAAAATAGGCTTTTGATAGCAAGATCTCTACTGAGCATACAACAAAGAATAGACCAGCATCTCCTCTGGGAGCAAAAGAAAAAAATTACGTTCCCACTCTAAAATTTTCCTAGCAACAATGCAAGAATATAATCTCCTTATTTCTGGCAAATGCTTGTAATTGGCTTAGTTTCATAGGTTGCGCCATTATAAGGTATTATCAAAAGTTTATGATGCATTTTAAGAAAATACAGTTTCTTTTATCCAAAACCAAGAATTACCACTTAGTTTTATCTTTTAGAACCTAAAAACATCTGTAGAGATCTGACCAAGAAATACTATATTTTGGAAATTCTCTTAACCTCTCTCCTCCTAATTATCATACCAAATGAGCCAATGTTTTCCATCAATTCTACAAATGTATTGACTGATAACCATAAATACTGATGGTTCACATTCTTCACCTCTCAACTAAACCTGTCCACGAGTTGCGCTTGTTACTGAATTCAGTTGTACGTTTTTATTATAAATTACAGAATTCAATTAAATTTTGTGTAAACTGATGAAATATGAGTGCAAAAAAGGAGAGATACAAAATATGCATCCACAAGAGAGACAGATGTAAAAAAAAAAAAACAAAAACAAAAACAAAAACACACAGACTAGGTGTGAGAGATCTTAGGCAAATCACTTAACATCTTTAGGTCTAAAGTTTTCCATCAGAAATACAGAAAAATTAAATCAGAAGACTTTAAAGAATGCTTCAAGTTTTGGTTCCCTAATAACATTTTAATGAATTCCACCCCAAAATGCACTGCTCTTTATACAGTGATAAAGACAGATGTATTTATTCATGTATTCGATATTCATCAAATGCCTACATGGTCATTATTATAGGACAATTTTTAAGCTACTCCAAAGAAATGATTTGATTAAAAGTATAAAAATATAGTCTAATAATAAAGTGTTACTTTATATAGATTTGAATATACATGTGGAAGAGAAACACAGGCAGTAATACAATGGATATTTTTCTACATGTATGACCGTGAAAATTGGAAGTTCTCTAATTTCAATTAACTGCCATGTCTCCATTACAGACTGTTTAATCCTAGTAATCAAAAAAATGTTTTCAAATGTGTAATTACAAACAAGACCTCTACAGAGAGCCCTGTTGTCTTCCTGATACGGTTAGTACTCCTAATTTTTATGAGCCAGATTTCTGAAAACTGACTCCGCATTAAAAAAAAAAATCACTCACTACAAATGGGGGAGGAAGAGTATGCCTTTCTTTCCAATTTCAATTTCAATTGCATTTCTGCTTATAACCCTATTTATAATTCAGTTATAGTCACAAGACTTCACAAGTAGTTGCTAAGCAACAGCAGCATGCTGAGTTCAGGGCTATTGGAAACCTGGCTATCTGCCACATGAAAATATTATTTAACTGAGCCTAGAGCCTCCAGAATTTAAAAAAGAACAAGGGGGTGGTAGAGGAGAGGGAGGAGGAGAGGATAGGGATGAGAAGGGGGAGGGGGGAAAGGGGAAAAAAAAGAAGAAAAAAAACTCACAAGGAAATTCAGTGATAAATGCAATAAGCTACCTGGTACAGATAACTAAGCTCTTTCAAGGGTTCACAAATTCAGATCTAGGACCTTATTTTGGTACTTCCAAATACTGTATTTCTCTTCTAAATTTTTTATCATACTTCATATGTTGAGATAAAGACTCTGAAGCTATTCTACTGTAAACAGAAAAAAATTCAATCAGCCACATCACTGTCAACAGCACAACAATCAATTCAATATACATATTAGGCAAAGAACAGCACTTAAGAGAGACTAGGAGAGCAGTTTGTGGGAACTGGCTGTGACTGTTAGATCTTTAAGGCCAGGGAACAAACTATATATTTTCTTCAAATTCCTTTATCCTCATATGCCTGGTTAACTACTAAAAAATAACTTTTCAACCCAAATAGTACTGTTTTTCAATTTTAAGCATCTCTCATAATTTAAAAAATAAGTGTATTAGGAAATTTATTGACAACTCCAAAGGGTTATAAAAATTAACTGTCATTTTTCAACAGAAATTGAAAAGGCACTAAATATCTTTCAATATCCACTGATGAAAATAAAAATTAAAAACATAAATTGCTCCTTAACCTGATAAAAATCACTTCAAACCAACAGGAAACTTCATATGTACTGGTAAAGTGCCATAGGCATTTCTATTAAAGGCAAAAACAAAGAGTGTGATACTATATTCAATATTGTTACCGAAATCTGGACCAAAGTAGTAAGAGCTCAAACAGGAGATAAAATAAAGAAAACATTCAGAATTGCAAGAAAAAGGCATCTAGAACCGTTTATATGAAAAAAATTCACAGCGGTAAGAAAATATGCTAAATATTAGAGTTCTCTTATAAAATATTAGAGCTAAGACTCAATGTAAAAAAAAAAAAATCAGGTCTTCCTGGATAAATTTTTTTCTTTTTTGCCTAGCTAGGATCTGAACTTATTGGATAAAATTTATTAAAAGCAATTCTAACAAAACTTTACTTAGGTATTCTGTAATGTGACGAACTTTAATCTATAAGGGGAAAAATGCTAAAAATAGGAAAAAAAATTGAAATCAAAAGTAATGAAAAATGATGATGTTTGCCCTCTCATATGTGACAGCACATGACAGAGCAAAAATTATCATAACTATTTTAAAAATGAGTACAATAGAATAATTATCCAAAAGACAAAGACAAACAATAAAAGAAGGAAATATATGACAGAGAAAGTATCACAAATCAATAAGGAAGAAATGGATTTTGAAATGAATGGTTGACAATGGATCAAAACAGCAGTTGAGTGTGTGAGTGCAGTATCAAACAGACTAGATATAAAATAATGGAAAATTTCAAAGGCACAGAAAGTACTCCAGATAATCATAAATTTTGAGAAATACTTGAAAAAACAAAAGGCATAATGATCTAGGATTAGTATCCAGAATAAAAAAGAACATCTATTAGTGAATAAAAAAAAACAAATAATTCAAAAGAAAAATAAAGAAACATCAAAAGACAATTCATAAACAACAAATATAAGAAAAGACATTCAACCTCACTAATAATCAGAGAAAGACAAAACAAAAAAGACAAGATACATTTTTATACATCAGATTGGCAGCTATTTGTGGTTAGCATTAATGTACAGAAGTGAGTAGTTTCACACACTGGTAGTAGAAGAGTTAACTGTCATAACCATCTTGAGAGGCAGAAAAGCAGGAACTGTTCATCACTTTGACACACCAAAGGCACTTTAAGGCATCTATCTTAAGATATACTAGCATGTTTTACAAGAGAATGTATCAAGATGCCCACTGCTGCACTGTAACAGCAAAAAAAGAAAAAACTTAATATCTATCACTAAGAGAAAAGTTTTAAAAACCTACTGGAGCACCTGCACTAAAGAACACTAAGGAGTTTTTTAAAATGTGGTAGATCTCTTTCATGGGCATAAAAAAACTCTCTGAGAAATAAAAAATATTACATGTACAAAAAAAAAAACAGTGGCACAACTCTTAGTAATTAATAGTGCAAACTCTGGGGCCAGACATATCTTTTTAAACACCAATACTATCGTTTCCTGGTTAAGTTACCTGTCCAAGATGTATATCCTCTCCTTGCCTCAGTATCCTGATCTATGAAACTGATGCTAATAATATCTGTCCTAATAGAAATGTTATGGGAATTAAATGACATAAATAGAAAGTAGTTATGTAAGCAGTCAATAAATGTTTCCTGTTTTTATGCCATTACATTTTAAAATATACAAAAAAATCTAAACATGTACATAGGCACCCAAATGATATTTTTAAAGTTTGGAAGGATAAATGTCAAACTAGTTAAAGCAGCTCACTGTGTAAAGACAAGGAGATATAAATATAGCCTTTCACTTAGACCTGATATGCCAGTTTAAATCGTCACATGAAAACATACATATAATTTGTGTTTGAACAGTTAAATTCATCAGACTTTCTCTCTTCCATGCTAGTGCTAGGCCAAGACAGCAGTGTTGTTTATGAATATAGATAGAGAAGTGACTGACACAAATACTATGCCTCAGAAGAGACAAGGAAGCTACCATCCAAATGACAAATTACCAGCATATCCCATGTACATCAAGTACCACTTCCCCATCCCTCATAATCATCTGAATCATTAGCATCCAACTAAAGTAAAATAGGAAATCTCAAATACAGAAAAAAATAAACCAAGAATCCCCCAAAAAGAAAAAGATTAGGTTGCCAAAGCCCACAAAAGCACTAGCAAATTAGTAGTGTAGAATGAACACAAGACATTTTAAAATAGTATATTTAAAAAATCCTCAAAGTGTGTGAGATCCTATTTTGCCCACAATAACGAGCAGATACAGAAAGAAATCAATCTGAAATCTTAGAAATTCAAAATATGAACTGTATGAACTATATGAACACAGTTGTAGTGACTTAGTTAATCAAAACCAGATGTTCTTTCATGTTATACAAAGGAAGAACATACAAGCTAAGAG
>NW_012149519.1:1084410-1085625 GCF_000956105.1 Propithecus coquereli | reverse complement strand
ATAAATAAATAAATAAATAAATAAATAAATGTATGTTTTCTTTGGTCACTGTTATCTAAAATCCAAAAGGAATTCATATATGTGACACTATGAAAGTCTAAACACTTAATATGAAAATTATATGTAATGGACTATTTTGATCATGAATAAAGCTTGGAAGCAATGTCTTTAAAACATACGGGGGTTGGGCACAGAGGCTCATGCCTATAGTCCTCGCACTTGGGAGGCCTAGGCAGGAGGATTGAGGCTAGGAGTTAGAGACCAGCCTGAGCAAGAATGGGACCCCCATTCTCTAGGCCTGTAGTCCCAGCTAATCAGGAGGCTGAGGCAGGAGAATCGCTTTAGCCTAGGAATCTGCGGTTTCAATGAGCTATGATGACATCACTGCACTCTAGCCCAGTTGACACAGCAAGACCTTGTCCCCCAAAAAAAAGATTTCTCAAAATAATAAAATGCTTTCTTTCAGGGGGGGAAAAAAAACCGGGAACACAAAGCAGTTTTAAGTAACAAAAGCTCCACTACAGGAAGGATAAAAATTAAATAATCAATCCCTTAACTAATACTCTTTTTAATCTAAACATCTAACAGTGGCTACATTTTAAAATTAAGTTTAACCAAGCTTTTAAAAACATAAATGCTGTTATTTTAAACATTGATCTACACGAAAAGTAGCTTTTTTTCCCTTCATGTTACATTCATATGTGATGAACATCCAGAATCTAATTCAACTGTATTTATATCTTTAAAATATCTTAAATATTATATTTATATAAATCTTGTTTACTTCTCTGAAGAAATAAACTATTGTCCTCATCACAAAAAAAGCAATATGAATCAACCTATGAGTTACAATTAGTAGCAAAGTATATCACAAATAAATATACCAAATATTGCTAATAAAGCACAAGTGAGAAAAATTTTTTGATAATCCCAGATATCAAATATCACCTTAAATATGTCTCAGCACTTCATATTTTCTTAAGTAGTATTTAAAGCAGTTATAATGCTTTTTTTAAAAATTTTTTACTTATATTGGCCAGTTTTGTTTCCAAAAAGAACGAAAAAGCATGATGTCTGCAGAACATTATTCAAGTAGTCATATGTCACATGCTAATCAGAATTTGTGGGGAAGTGAATAATCAGGGCACTTTAGAACAATTAGTATAAGTAACTAAAATGCCCTAGGGAAATTTAGAGAGTTCCAGGAATATCATC
>NW_012149519.1:1072080-1072475 GCF_000956105.1 Propithecus coquereli | reverse complement strand
CGAAAAAAATAAAAAAATAAAAAAAATTAATAAAATAAAGTTAGATATACCAAAAAGATGAGAGAAAGTTGTCTCCTTACAAATTAAAAAAACTTTTATTAAACCTTTTAGATTAAGGCAGAAATCAGTGGTAAAATAGTAACGACAAAGCACTAACGGAATACAATCTAGGGAATTCAACTAAAATGATTACTCACATGAAAACTGGTAGTCTCAAATGCATATCTTAACAAAAAAACACAAAGTCAAGAACACTAGTTAAGGCAGAAAAGTATAATCTCAAAGCAAGGAAATACAATAAAAGAAAATTATAAGAGAAGACTCAACAAAACAGCAAGCAATCAATGAAACGAAAAACCAGTTCTTTGAAAAGGCTATTAAAATGGGGGAAATTT
>NW_012149519.1:1063745-1071124 GCF_000956105.1 Propithecus coquereli | reverse complement strand
ATTCAAAAGCCTTAGCTTACTTGTGGCATAGACCAATATGATTACATAAATGCAATGGTTGCTGTTCTTAACAATCATTAAAAATACAAATTACAACTCTATTCTCATGCTACTCTACAACTACCGTTAAAACAATATAAGAACTACTGACCACTTAGGTTCATTTCATTTCAAAGATTTTGTGATTATACATTATTTGTTAAATAAATTTTATTATCTAACAGTAATATAAAAACTAAAAACTTTTAACCCCCAAATTTGGATCACTCGCACTCAACTTCAATAGTCTCAAAGATAATACCCCTTTATCCTCCTGACTTTTATCTTTATCCTACATGCTTCTTTTTAGGTTTGTCTATAGAAAAAATACACCTGTCCTACTTTCCCTCATCTTTCTTTGCTATGACCCCCATCTAACAGCATTCAATAAATTCCTGTTTTGGTCTAACAAGCCCTTTCCTTTTTTTCTATATGTAAAAACCTATCTATCTCAACTATCTTCCCAGCCCAACATTCTTCCAAACAATATAATGGCTCAAGAGAAATTTTGAAAAACATTTCCCAACTGTTTTCAGACATGTATGTCCTACACACATACATGAGAGAAGCATGACCTCAAACATATTAAGCAAGATTTCTTTCTACTATCACCATTTACCAATCACAGTGAAATGGTTTACTGAGATAAAACACACAATATAAATTTCTATAGTTTAATAGAATATACATTAACACAATTTTTTTTTAATCCAAGAGGCAACAAGTAACAATGGCACCTGTCCCTGAACATGGAGTGCAGCTTCTGTCACATCTGGCCCCAGTTTTAAAGTACACAACCATGTAGTAATAAATGACCAATTGCCTTTCAGAAGCTAGAAAACTGGAAGTCCCACCTAAAACTAACACTTTTAGATTGCAGAAAGAGGCTGCTGCTTAATTTCTAAAGAGGAAGGTAAAAAGCAAAGAGCTAACGTAATTCCTTTCTTCCACTTCTCTAAACTAACCTCACTACCACCTTCACTTTCTCTTACTCACTCAACTCCTCAAACCCATTCCCCCTTCTTACATCAATCAGTAACATATTTCATCTCTGGCCATACTGATATGAATGAACATACATACTTGTATTTCTCTATAAGCATATACCCTCATATCTTCACAGTAGTGGTAATATATTCTTTATCTTATATAGTGCTTTATTTTTATTTCAATGGGATTTTGTTTTTCTGTATACAATATTTCAGGCATACAAAAAAGAATAACAAGTGTCTATATACCCTTAACCTAGTTTAAGAAATAAATTAATAGAGTCAATGGAATTCCTCATTAACAAATTCATTTTAGACTCTTTCAATTCACTTTGTTAAAATGGTAATAAGTTTAAATATGTGGAAATGGGCAGAATAAGGGTGGAACCAGAAAACTTGACCATGTTGCATGTATAAATTCAAATTATCTAATATCAATGAGCCAAAAGTAAAAGCATAAGCACTATGATTTGTAATGGTGAATTTAAAGTGGTAAATTTAAATTAAAACTTGATAGTTAGGTAAGGTTACAAAATGTCATCTCTGCATGTACCAGTTGGTGTCACTACAACTGAGAATACAGTAACAGACTATAATGAAAAAAGACCTACAACTGATTTCTATGTAATATGAACATATTGTATGCATGAGTAATATTCATATATGAAGCCTACTGCTAGTTCATTTCAATTCAGATGCGAGAAAATTTGAGAAAATAAAAATGACATTTTTTTAAAAGACCAAATCCTAATATGGCATTCAAAATATCCTGAATAGTAACATTAAAAGACCTACCAATCTTGTTATCACTAGAGCTAAAACAAACAAATTTTTTAAAACTTCTCAATGGTGAGAGAGAAATATAAAGCCTGGGGTTAGGGGGGTGTCACAGAAAAAGGACCTGAATCTCTTACCTGTGGGCAGCTTGATACTGTGAAAAGGACTTCCTCTTCTGTAAACCACTGCTATTTAATTCATTTGTATAAACATTAAAAGCTTAATGCAGACTTCTAGGTCAGCCTTCTTGAGTCTAAATTTCTTGTTTGGTTCATATTCATAAAAAAAAAGAAACAGGAATACAGTAGGTTGGCTACATATTAAAATTCCTTTCAAACAGTGGTTTACATCTGTTGTGTAGTTTGTGCAGCAAACATCCCATTAGCCACAAAAGCCAGAAAACGTCAAGACAGTATGTCAATGAAGCTCACAGAACACATAAAGTATATCTTCAAAATGACTGTTTCAAGTGAAAATGCCTAGAATCAGAATTCTTTGTACTGCTTTCTATGCTGCCAACTATTAGGTCTGCAGCAACTGTGTGCAGTTAAGTACCTCCCACATATTACCCAATAGCATCAATAGGTATAAATCTATAAAAGCAGAACCAACAGCTTAAAAGGCTTATAGCCCCTCACTATTCCACATATTCACTGTCAATTGTGGTCTCACTACTCCTATTCTAATGCATCAACTCTGTTCTTTCAGTCCAAAAGGCTGAATTCTTATACATTCCAAACAGAAAATCCACGACACATATTAGTTGCTGCCGTAGCACAGCCAGACTGCAGTTACAGCTAGCTGGCGCCAGTAAGAACAATTTACATAAAGCAATTCTCTTTTCATGACCAAACTAAAGGAGAGTACTGCTGAGTAAACCCTCCCCATTTGCTCCCCAACATGCACTGACTGGTTCTAGAATATGTCTAGTCTATTTACTAATATAATTCAAATCCAGGTAATATGAGAAAATTAACATAATTCTTATATAACTGAAATTCCACTCCCACCACACGAAAAATATTTTTAACCCCCAGAGATATTCAAAAGCCTTAGCTTACTTGTGGCATAGACCAATATGATTACATAAATGCAATGGTTGCTGTTCTTAACAATCATTAAAAATACAAATTACAACTCTATTCTCATGCTACTCTACAACTACCTTTCAAATTTTGTCAACTAATCGATAGTAAATATCTTAAAATATATTTGGTCTTAGAACCATATTGTCTAACATTTCACCAAATAATAAGATTTGTGCATCTTGAGGTATCACTATTATGATGGTTAAATAATTCAACACATTTACATTTATCACTAGTTAATATTATGAAGGCATATGCTCAGTATCAAAACCTAGGCATGTTAAATTACAAATATCTTCGTAAGAATACATTCTGTCAGTGCCACATTCTTTTCAAAACTGTATCATTCATGTATTGTTTTTATTGGCCAGATCTGACTGGGCAAGAGTTATTATCTACGAGGTCCTTTGTTTAAATTTTTTCTAGTTACTTTATGACCTACTAATACATACTTCTACATCTCCACTGCTATTTTTCCACTTATTTTGTTAAGAGTATAGATATATTAAATTGTATTTTCAAATAACTATCCAGAAACTATTTTAGTGCCACATCTGAAATGATAATAAAATAAAAAGATGTTTTTAAAATACTAAGTAGGAGTTATCCAAACTGTTTTTTATTTTTTATCTTATTTTTGGCTGTTTTAAAACATACTTCTTAGGTTACCCTTACTATATATAAAGATAATGGGGCTCTAAAGGAGGGGAACGATAAAGCTATAGCAAATAGTAGACTTCTAAAATGTAGATAATCATAATGTTACCTAGGTTTGATAGCCTTCCTGAAACAACTATGTTTTTTTCTCAGGATCTGTGCCCCACAAGCAGCAGATGAAGTGACAGGGACAAATATAATATAATTCACGTAATATATGCTATAGAAATTAACACTTGGTGGGAAGAAAGGTCTTATATCAAAAGAGCTTTCTATGTACCATGTACTGATCACAAAATCTCAGAGTTGGGAAAGAAACCTTAGAAATCATCTAAGTATTATATTCTTTATAAGTTTTAAATTTTTGGATGCTTCGTCTGTCTCTCTTCCTACTTGTATCATGTACCCTACTCTGAATAAAAGTAGGAAATTTTAGGTCCTTTGATTTTCAAAGGACTAAAATCATTTAGTCTAGCATAAAATACAATGTAAATAACAAGTATTTAATTACTTTTAAAAACCCCGAAAGCTAATTATCTGACAGCAAAATAATTAATCAAAAGAAATTCAAAATTTCTAGAACCTGCTTACTAAAAGTACCAATAATGGAAATTGATCTAGCTCACTACTTCTCAAACAGTAAAGGTCTAGTGTTCTATTTCCAATCCACTATCGATCAATACTTTTGTAAAATACAATGAAAATGAATTATTTGAAAAAGGAAATAAAAAAGGCATAAAAATTATGAGTCTCAATTATTTTATTATTTGATTCAAATGACAAAATTACTTTATCAGATTGATACAAAAATTTCTAGACACCCTCAATTTCAGTTTTCATCTCATGGAGGATCAAAAACAAACAGCTCTTAGACTTACCACTCGCCACATTTTGAGGAATGCTTATCTAGTTTTTGGCTACCTATTCTACCCTACCCACCAGAATACACAATCCCTTAATATTTGCAACCTTCTCTATTATTTGTGTCTGTGTCTTCCCACTCTCTCCACAAATGTAAACTCCATGAGGGCAGGGGTTTTGTATGCCAAGCAACAAAACAGCACCTGGCAAATAATAAGTGCACAATAAACGCTTGTTAAATTTGTTGAGTCCATTGATCAATTCACAGTCAATTTTTGTTTTCTTTCTACCATGATGCCTTAGTACAAATAAGAATTCTTGTTTTGTCCCCTTCGACTGTTCCAAGTCTTTACTTTGAGATTCTAAATACCTTGCTCTCTGACATTTCTATGGCACATCAGCCAGGCCCCTAACAACCCCCTCTCCCTAAAGATCCTTTTCTAAAGTATCCAGTAGCCCAGATTTCTCTCCAAGTTCATTCTTCCAGAAAAAATGATTTTAAAAAGAAAAGAAAAAGAAAAAATATCTGTGCTAGAGGAAAAAGCAACCAATATTTAACTCAAACTTATTTGTTACACACCCTGCACTAGTCACTTTATATTTGTTACCTTCATTTAAATCCCAATATTAACTCCGTATGATAAACATCATCCCCATTTTATTTTTTTTTCTACAGTATCCAGGCATTCCAAATCTCCATTTTAAAAATACGAAAAACTGAGGTTCTAAAAATAAGTAACTTGTTTCATCCCATCAAAATTATATTTAAGAATTTCTGAACACTTACCTATAAATAGGCATTGTACTTTTAAGTACTATATATCCATTTTTTCACATGATCTCTAACTAGTGAGTGGAAGAATATGGATTCACCCTGACTGTTTGACACCAAAGTTGGTATTCTTTCCTGACTCCTTATCTAGTCAAACCACCTCTCTCATTTAATGGTCAGGGAATGGCACAAAGAAGTTACGTAATTTATCCAAACTCTGCAATTACTTTAATAACAATGCCAGAGTTGAAATAATATATTCTTGACTTCTAATGCTTTCCATTATGCACGTCATGGTACAGATACTTCTATATCCAGCAAAGGAAAGCACCAGGTCAGAGAGTTCTGGCAGTTAGTTGTACCTGGCTTACCTCAGAAGTCAGATCACCTTCAGGCAGATGCAGAACCAACTCAGACCTCTACCGTTAAATACCCTCTTTCATTAAACTCATAAAGATTAACAGAGACAATTAGCACTGTTTTCACCATTTCCGTATTCACAAACAGTTACAAATCACCCACAGACGACAGTTTGTGAAAATTCTAACCTGAGCAATTACAAATCACTTCTTTGAATAAACATTACGCTTTCTCCCAAATCACTTTCTCTTTGGGGAATGTAAAGAAATAGTAAAGCAAAGGAGTCAGCATTTCCCGTGCAAGTTAACCATTTTTTCAATTTTCACTCCAGTTTTACCTCCAATGCAAAAGCCATTTTCCAAAAAGGAGGTGACATTGTTTTAGCATTTCCTTGGAGTTACCAATGTCATGTTATGATTATTAAGAAGCTGGCTTTCACTCTGGGAAATGTGGAATTCAAATTTAAATCAGATTAAGATTATAAAGTATCATGTTTCATACATCATCAAGGCATCATTGGCACAGTGAATGTTAAATTAATATGTAAACAGACGTAAATTTTCAACAAAAATAAGTGTGTAGTGGTCTCTAATATCATCTAGTCTGGTGTACATCTGTAGTTAAGAAAATTTTCAATTAGGAAACTTATTATTTTAAGTGCTAAGACTTCTTGGCTCAAACTATCTGGGCAAAAATCATTTATAAAATGTTTTCTTCATTGACCTGTTCAGTAAATTGCTTATTTTAAATACAATTTAACTTTTTCTTATTCAGTATCACCATGAAGAACATCAAGGTGATAGATAGTGATGTCTTTTAACACAATGGCAACATTTAAAAGAGAATCGATTACCACATAGAAGATCTCAAGGTATTTATGTTTCTAATTAGTATTTCTTTAATCTCTTTACTTTCAATCATCACTTTTTGCTGCTGTTACTGGATCTCCTTCAATTGCACCATGGTACTCTACATAAAAATCATGACAAGGTGAAAGGTTACCAAAGGTACCCTAGCTTCTAAAGAGTAAACTGACTTTACATATGCTAAGTCTCTCCTATCAAATAAAATAGGCTAGATTTTACTTATGTTTACTTTCTTCTGGATAAGAAACTGTATTTTACATATTTAAGGTTGCCAATAATCTATCAAATAATAGAATAAGGATTTAAAAGCAAGTGCTTTCGGGGGCTGGGCACTTAATGTGATTCAGTGAAGAGGACTGGAGGTAAGGAAGAGTAAGCCCTACTAGAAAGAGATAGCATCTACTCAATGGGGGATTATTGTTCTCAAGTAAAACTGCAGGCTTAGCACTGCCCACTCTTCTGTTTTTCAAGAGGCAAGACATCAAGGTTTTTATATGCAATCTGACAACTTTAAATGTTAGCAACTAGAGAAATCGGGGAGTGGCTAAAGGATAAAAGTCTATTGGTTGCCAGTTAGTGGCCACTGAAGCAGCACTTTACTACTACTACTATTCCTTAGATTCTCATCTGTACTGAAACACAGAAAACTCTGGCCCTGAACTCAAGTCATTTCTTTAGAGAAATTATTTTCTCAAAGTATGTATGGAGGGCTCAGCCAGACTAGAACTAAAAGATTTCTCCTACTCTTCTAATTCTGTAATGTCAATATGCTAGATTGGCTCTACTTAATAAATAAATCTGCCACCTCCCACACACAGCAAACAATGGCTAATTTATGTAATAGAGTAGGTCAGTAGTACGAACATGAATATATACATTACTAAGTAGATATAGATATTAGTTAGCACTTCTTATTTCTGAGAATGAGTTACATGAGAAATTTCCCATACTTTTTAAATATACACTGCTC
>NW_012149519.1:1056547-1062745 GCF_000956105.1 Propithecus coquereli | reverse complement strand
TGAAAGACACATATTTTAAACACTAGAATCTTCTCCTCCCCACCCCTGCCACCAAGACAGTGAGCTATTATTACAAGAGGGATGAAAATAAGAGTGATTGAAGTCATAGCACATTCACTTTCCTATGTCATACTTACTCCAAAGCATAAACTTACAGAAAGTAATGATTGATAGAATCCCTCACACATACTGATTTTTTTTTTTCTTTTTCTCTTTTAGGGACAAATTCATATGACTAGATGACTCACATAAATTAATGTTCAGATTATGGGAATCCACTACCTCATAAAAGATAGTCCTAACAACCTTACAACGTAGTAAATTAATAAAAGTGAAAAAAATGCTAAAAGCTGTTGATGAAACTGAAAGATGGACACTACTGATTAAGTTAAGAAATACAATTATTTTGTCTAAAAAAGAATAACTAGCAACAAGTATAAACACAAGGTTGTGACAAAGCAGCAATTTTAAACTAAGTCATATACATGTTGATTTTATACTCTCCTTCATGAACATAAAAAAGAACAGAAAAGATACATTCTAGAGTAATTTTCAAACTGAATTCCACAATGCCTTGGAGGCTACAGTTCTACAAATAAGTGAACTAGATCTGGACACTAATATAAGATTATAATTATCATATATAATCTCATTTCAAAGTTTTGTTCCTCATAATAGCCTAATTGTTTTCATTTTATTAAATACACAGGACAAATATTATAAACTTATACCATAAAATAAGTACACAACAATACAATACCACATGTATCCCTTTTATATATTGGGGTCCTCCCTAAGATCTAATTTGCAAAAAAGTTGCTGTTTTTAGAAAATTGCTCTATTCAGAAAGTTTAGAACCTACTGTTCTATGTCATATAAGTCAGGGATATATTCATAATATTCTACTGTCAAAATCAGAGGCGTGTACTATACCATTTAAAAAAATGTTGTAAGTTCTACAATTTAAGCATTGGTGCTTAAAGTATAACTGTTCTGCTATCTGAAATATTATGTGAATAAGAATTTCATTCTCCCACCTTTCTGGATAATCACAGATAGTATCTCAATAAACATCTCTATTTCAGAACAATGTTAAGAAAGCTTTTTGAAAATTTTGAAACTATATTTATAAAATCATTGAGTTTTATTACTTTTAAATATACCAGAGGCTAAAATTAAGACTAAATTGAATATAACAATAACACTTAGTTAACTAAAACAATTATTTACTTCAGCTCTGATGACATGTGAATACATTAGACATTAAAAATAGAGGTATCCAAGCCTAGACGTGAACTTATTTCTATATTCAAAATCTGAATCGTAATGCCAATTTAAGCAAAGAGTAATTAGAACAAAAAAGTGAAAAAGCATTAAAAATGTGAAATAGTTGAAGGGCAGAAGGAGGCAGCAGCATGATAAGAAAGAATTGGAACCCATAATACCAAAAAAAAAAAAAAAGACAGTATTAAAAAAAACTTCTAACTATGACTTACATAGAGAATTACCATCTTCTCAAAAAGTGTCCAAACAATACCTCACAAAAACCAAGAAAACTCATACTCTTTGTGCAAAACAAGGCTTATTTACGACTTTTAAAAAAATCTATTCAAATAATATATTGTTTTAATTTCTACAAATAAATATCAAACACACTAAAATATCCAATATAAAAAGAGAATATTAAGTTAATCAGGGCCAGAAAAACACTACTATGGTGATCAAATGTTCTAGCAGAACAGAACAGAAATTGGTGAGAAATTAACAGGAATTTAACCTTTGACCTACCTCACCATCCTATGTACTGTTTCCACAATAGAGGCTTAAAGGTTCTAGCAAACATATCAACTTTTTAGCAAACAAGCTCTAAGTTCGCCTTCCTATGTAAACTCAGTCAAATTCAAATTTTTTTTAATGTAAAGATAAAGAGTACTGGTTCTTACCTCTGGTCCTGATGCATGTGACAAGTCTCCTCACTGGCATACTTGCTGCCTAAGCAGCTACAAAGACCAGGTTAGCAGCCATTTTGAGACAGCTGCACAGTCTCAGTTGCACAAAAGTGTAATTAAAATGGCTGCAATGTGCACTCAAGAACTCACACAGTGAAAACTCAGCTATGTATCAAAGCCCCCCGCCCCCATTTTGTCAGCCTGCAGGAAACTGAACACAGACAACAGCTAATGCATATACTGCAACAAACAATGCAGTTACTCAGGACACAGAAAAAGAAATCAGAAGACAGCAAGCCAGTTTTGTAACATAATGCCTGTGAATCCGGACTTGCAATACAGACTTTAGGCACAGCCAGATCCCAGACAACTTGAAGTCCATGCCACATATTAGCAGTTACAGAGATAGAGCCAAATCACACAGAGCAAACATCAGGGAATTCGCCTGAAAGAAAGCCTCCATTTCAGTCCAGAAAAAAAAAGTTAAACCCTGCTCAAGGCCTTTTTTTTTTTTTTTTTTTACCTTTTATAGTACTTTTATCATGAAAAGAATTTCAATTTTATAATTCTAGAAAGTTAAGCTTAAATCTTGAGAGTCATTTGATCAAGTTAATTTCAATTTATAGACGGCTAAAGATTTTCTCCACAGAATCTAAACCCCAAAGGGCTCAAATCCAGCAGAATGTTAAAGCCTATAATCAAATTTTTGAATCTTGACAATAGAGTCTTTGCAACTAATATGGCAACAAAGCTTATTTTGAGTAGTTTATCATAAAGATAAAAACAATCCCTTCTCTTCCTTAGTACAGATGGTCACAAACATTCATATCACCAGGTGAGTGTTTGGTCTCAAGGCAAATTACACTTCATGCCCTGACATAGACCTCCTAACATTTTGATACAAGTGAAGAGCAAATAAAAATAAAGAATGTTGACACTTGAAAAAAGTAGGGAGCACAAAAGGGTAAAATTCAGCCTTAAATTCAGTACCTTAACAAGACAAATTTAAAAGAGATTCAACAAATTTGGCTTGGCAGTAACATAGCCTTCAAGAGAAAGGAAGGATGAAAGCACAGAAAGAATATTAGCGATGGAATCCACATTTTCCTTCTTTCTTCCTCAGTCTACCATCCTAAAATTTAGCTGCCCTGTGCTAGCTTGTCTCCATCTATCGCTAAATATAGGTATTCATTAAAACTTTTTCAAGGGTATATGGGGTAGTAGGGATATAGCTAAAAGGAGATTGGCCCTATGACTTGATAATGGTTCAAGCTGAGCAGTAACTGCTCTAAGTACTGCATCAGAAAAAAAAAGTTATACTTGATTCAAGCCATATTAATTCTTCAAAAATATAACTGATTCTCCGAGGTTGTCTCAAGCAAAGTCTATTTATTAAATGCAAGATTTGGCAAACTGGGAAAGACTGGAGCAGGAAAGACATTGCTGTAGCCCTGGAATCTAAGTTTAATTGCTGAGGGAGGAAGGTTGCACAAATAGCCAAAACACTCAGAGCTGCCTGATGAACAGCTTCTAACATTCTGGAAGCAGATTTTTTTGGAAGTCTGGTCTACAAAGATTTGAATTATGTAACACACCCTCAAATAGATGATACCCCCTTCAAGCCTCCTCCCTTGTCTTACCCAATACCTTTCCAAAGTAAATCCTGGCTACTTTTTTCTTAGTCTAAACTTAGTCTAACAAGGGAAAGCTGCTGGCTACACAGCTGAGCATCCCTAATCTGAAAATCCATAACGCTCCAACAAGCATTTGCTTTGAACATCGTGTTGGCACCTAAAAAGTTTTGAATGTTGGAGCATTTTGGATTTCAGATTTTCAGATTAGGGATGCTCGAACATTATCAATTCTGCAAAAGTATCTAAAATCAGAAACACTTCTGATCCCAAGCATTTCAGATAAAGGATACTCAACCTATAGTGGCTATAAGCGCTACTTTTCACCTAATTTAGATTTCAAAATAAGAGACATAACGTTCCATCATTGTACCCTTCCTCCTCCAGCTACTACAATTATCTTACTAACAATTTGCTAGATTTTCTCTACTTTATCAATGCAGGTAAGTCAAATTAATAAATATGCCGACTGCCTACTACATGCAAGATGCTTTGGAAGACAAAGGAGTAGAAAGGTACATTAATATGTATCAAGCCTTCAGGTAAGTTTTATATACATTTCGATTAATTTTCACACTAACTCTAAAGGTAAAGTTTTTCCCCCAATTTGTGATAGAGGAAACGAGCTGAAATTAAGTAACTTTATGAAACTGGTAAGAGCAAAAATACAACCCTACTACACTTAGCCCCAGCCCATAGAGCTTTATCTACCCCTTCACACACTGGCTCTGTTTCTGTGTCTGATCAAATAATTTAGGAAAGAAAAATGATTGCTCTGATATTCAGATAACTGGTGCCACTGCCAACACCTTTCACCCTATGTCCCATAGAAACTATCCTATTTCACCTGATGAATCCTACTCATGATTCAACCTACACTACCTTAATCACTAACAATCCTTTCCTTACCCTCCTTTCTCCTCACTATGCCCATTCCCACACCAGATGTAATTGCTCTCTCAAGACCTTTTATGCAGATCATCATTACACTTACCATATTTCATTACTTACATCTTTATCTTAATTCATTTTCCATTCTCTTCCATAGCATGAAACACAACATTTGCTCAATAGATGGTGTGCTGAAATTAATTCCCAGTGTTTTTGTTTCTACCACAAAAATCTCAGAAAATTCTATATCTTTAAGAAACTTCATTTTTAGGATCTCAACTCTTACTTTCTAGGAAGATGTAGTCAACTAATAAGTCAATAAAGTTTTTAGTCTTGGCTTAAAGGAAATCTGTACTTCGGAATTAAAAATAGAAAAAAATATCTTTTTCACAGCATTTTCAGTTTTTAGAATATTTTTATAGGCACTACACAGGAGTTGCTATGTGCTTAGAATAGCTAAACTCTGCAAAAAGTCTATAGGAAACTACAGAACATAATTATATTTACTTTTAAATTTTATTAATATTACTAAGAAAGTAGGATGCAGCTTGACTGTATAATGTCACAGATTATCTTGGAAGAAATTTGTTTTTGATAGGGTCATCTGTAATGGGTCCAATAATCATTTATTTGTAAAAGTATACATATTTGGAAACAATTTCTTTTCTTTTTCTTTTCACCTGGTTCTCAGCATGCACAGAAACAATTTCTAATGTTAGATAAACATTTCCATGACTATCCAATGTTTAATCTCTTCCTACGTAAAAACTGGCACTTTCACAAAAGTTTTCTTCATTTCGCTCTTACAGTGACCACTGTAAATAGGAGTGCTACAATCTGTAATTTTTATGATCAGAGAATGTAATCATTTTCCAGGAGTCACAAGTAGCAATGGAAAAAAAACCTAGAAGAGAATTAACTCTAGTCAACTGCTACATTTTTTATCTATCACACTATTTGAAAACTTTGCATATGAAAATTCCACAGAACTTAAAAGTTTTGCTGCATTTGGTAGGAAGTAAATACACATTTCATTTTTTTAAGTTAAGATGCTTTAATTATAAGTTATTGTTAACATTATATATTTTAAAAGGAAAAGGCATATTAGAAGAATGTTAAGATGATGAAATGAAAACAGCCGATTTCGCTCCCTCAAATCCCACTAAAACTCGAATAAAGGGGGTTTTTTAGGCATAAATCCTAAAAAATAGAAAGAAAAGTAAGAGACAATAGCTGCAAAGAAAGCTGAGAAGCTGGAAAATAACAAGAACCAGTGGTACCTAACTTAGCAGTCCCTAAGATACCATATTCCAAGGTGCAGTGGAGACAAGTTAAGAACCAATCTGTTTTACATGGAAGAAACCTCAAAAGACATGGGAAGCAGAAGAACCAGGTACCTTTGGAAATTGGGGTGAAGGGAGCAAAGAGTAAGACGCTATGGCTAAAAGAATACTAGTGAAAGCTGTTTGGAAAGCAGTAAAATACCCTAGATGAGCTTACCGAACACATTACAGTGAATACCTGTTCTCTCCAATCCTAGCAAAAGCCTGAAGATAACACCCACAGTTAAAAATGAAAGTACTATACCAAAAAGAGAGGGACTCAGTGATGACTGCAGTGATTACCTAGTCTTCTTCCTCCATTAATCTTCCAGAACCAGAATGCTGACAATCAGACCCTTATTCTCCACATATAAAAATAGAAGATACTCAGATACTGTAGGGGTA
>NW_012149519.1:1048005-1056272 GCF_000956105.1 Propithecus coquereli | reverse complement strand
CTTGCTCAGGCTGGTCTCGAACTCCTGACCTCAAACGATCCACCTGCCTTGGCCTCCCAGAGTGCTAGGATTACAGGCATGAGCCACCATGCCTGGCCTCCAATCAACTTTTTAATTTTCCAAATCACATTATGCAGTGAGCCAAGGAAGAGGAAGGCAATTGAGCAAAGTCTAACATAAAAGACAAACCTGCCCCCCCCAAAAAAATAAACAAAGCAACAGACTATGCAGGAATAAGAAAACTTCCAAAGAAATTAATTGACACAGAAAAGACATTGCATTCTTGAGAAAAGAATAGAATACTATGGGCAAGAAATTAAAAACATGATACGAAAAATGAAAAATTCAATTTCAGAAGAACTAGATGATAAAAGTTGAAGAAATCTACTTTAGCAAAAAGACAAAATTTTATATAGGAGGAAAAATATAATTGGAGTATCTATCCAGAAATTCAAATTGGAATAACAGAATAGCAAAAGAAGGACTTCACCAATGAAATCATGTAAGAAAACTTTCCAGAACTGAAGAACAAGAGTTGCCAGACCAGAAGAGCCCAATGAAAGCCAACAGACAATAGTAATCAAATCTATACCAATACATGTTACAATGAAATTTCAGAACATGAGAGATTAATAGAGTCTATGAGCTTCCAATGAGGGGAAATCAGAAATCAGAATGGCTTCAGATTTCTCAGTATTAATAATAAAAGCAAGAAGATAACAGAGCAGTGCCTTTAAAATTCTAAAGGGAAACAATTTTAACGTAGATTCTATACCCAGCCAAACTATCAATCAAGCATTAAAAATAATCACATTTTTCAAACATACCTGGTCTTAAAAAAAAATACCTCCCATCCTTTCTCAAAGCCACCAGAGAATGTGGTCCCCTCCCCACAAAGAATAAGTCAATAAAAAGACATGGCATATGGAAAACAAAGGTCCTAGAAGATCGGTGAAGGAAATCCCCACAATGGTGAATAAAATTCTAAAGATGACCGTCATATACAAGATATGAAGAGCTACTAGGCCAGATTGGAGCAATGACACTTAAAAAACAAACATGAGGCCACCACAATGACTCACATCTGTAATCCTAGCACTCTGGGAGGCCAAAGCAGGAAGATCACTTGAAGCCAGGAGTTAAGAGACTAACCTGGCAACATAGCGAGACCTCGTCTTGACAAAAAATTTAAAAATTAGCCAGGTATGGTGGTGTGCACCTGTAGTCCCAGCTACTCAGGAAGCTGCAAGCTACAATGATGCCACTATACTTTAGCCTAGGCAACAGAGCATGACCGCATCTCAGAAAAAAACCCAGAAAGAAAAACAAACAAACATGAGTCAAGATCTGCTGCTACTGGACTTGTGGAAATAACTGTCTTCTAAATTAATTCTTCTAAATAAATATCAAAAGATCCTTAGTAAAGAACTGTACCAAATCATCTTAACTATTACTATTATATGGAACAGACTCATGAATGCAGGTATACGGTTATAAAGCTGACGTCATCCTCATGAGTCAACAACTATCATAAATTGTATCAAGGAAATGGGTCAAGATTTTCATAATTCTGTTGTGCAGAGCAGTCAATTTTGTATAAGTAGATTACTTAATACAAAACTAACAAAACAGGAATTACCTAGGACTAAATGAATGATTTAATTGTGATTAATATTTTATTTTTAATAGTCATAACAGAAAAACTTTCTTCTAGTCCCCAATTTAATATTTTGTATAAATAGTAATTTAAGTAATATCTTGATTCAATATCCTCAGATTTCATGGGGGAAAAATATCCTATGAAAGATCTTAATATAAGTTATTAGGTTATTAGCTAATAAACTACCAGAAACATAAGAGTGATTCTGCAAAAAAATACTGAATATATTGACTTTGTCCAGAAACTGATTAGAACAATGATTAATATTATATAAAGCATCATAACTCACTCTTTTTAGTTTTTATTAATCGGTTTACATAGTTTGTAAGAATCTGTTTTCCTTCCCACCAGGATAAAATTGGGTATATCAAATTTGTGACCATGACCACACAAGAACTGTGACATTTAAAAACAAATCTCTTAATTAGGTATGACAGGGAACAAAGACTGCATCTCAAATGTAGAAATTATGCCTACTAAATCTTCACAGGAAAATCAATTTAGTATCTCTTCTATAGCTTATGCATTCCATGCTTTAAAGGGAATAAGGAATAGTACTTCCTAACAGGCCAGAGACACTGACAAATGTGAGAATCTCAGAGAACCAAGATACCCTACAATTATAGGTACTGTAGATGAATGCTGATTGAGATAAATCAAATGGCTTGGCTCCTGATTGTATGAATAAGCTGATAAATAAATTATAACAATTTACAAAACAACCAGACAGAAGTTAAACTGTTACCCACATATCAAATTGATATAGTTTTGTTTATCATACAATAGGAAGGTCTTTCTAAATTAATCAACACCTCATTAGACCTATATGGATTAAATGGCCAAACATCAAAATATACTGAATCAGAAAATCACTAAACAGACTTGTACAGCCAAATCTGTGCCTTAAGAGGCAGGAGCTTGATCACAAAAAGGATTATGGAAGAAAAATGGCACTTTGCCTCAATTTTGGGTGAGCATGTCCAGCAGGAGATTAAAAATAAGGGAGTGGGGAGAAATTCTGTGTGGATCTAGTCCCCAAAATAAATAACTTCATCCCTATCTGCCAATGATGACTGTCTGAAAAAATGTGACAAACTTTGACTGTCAAATCGTTTGACAATTTATTTAGTGGGTGCTTGCCATTTCAGTAAATTACATTTTTTTTAAAAAAAAGTTCTGAAATCTATGGATGAGTTAAAGAAAGGAATTAGAGTATCTTACTTCCTTTTTTTGCACCTCTACCTAAAATGAAGAGATTCTGCTCTTTCAATAAGCAAGTATTTATTGAATATTAAGGTAGGCACAGTAGAAAGCAATCTTATACTTTTAATAGTGGTCTTATACCTGATTACAGGGAATTTTTCTTTAAAATGTGACATTTGTCAAATTAATCAATAAAATGTAGTTCCTAACCCCAGGAAGCTTATAAAGTACTACACCAAACATAAATGTGGAAAGGAATAAATGACTTTAAAAGAGATACAAAATAAAGCAAAGAGAAATTAGAGAACTTCCAGCTGAGAATAACAACATACTTTATTGGACATATTATTTAATATGTAGGTACCATGGCAGCAATGAGTCTTGTCTTCAAAAATCAAGAATTTGTATCAGAGAGCTAGAGTTCTCCTAACATACTACAACCTTCTTTCTCCTCTCTGAAATACTAAATATGCTTTACTAGTAAATAAATAACACTTATTGTAATGGCCTTCTAGGAATATTTCTTTGATCTCTGCCCAATAGTCTCACTTTCTGTGCCCTACACAAATATCTGTTGTTTTACTTTTCATATTCTCCAGAAAGTTATTTATTTATTCATCAAGTAAATTTTGTCTATAGAGAATTCAACACAACCCCGATCTTTTTACTTGTGTATAATACAAAATCCTTAAAAATCACATTTTCTACCATGAAGATGTATATTTTATGCACATAATTTTGAGTATAAAATAGACAATTCAAGCAATTGTCACTCAATTTATTTGAAAGTCCTTTTAAATTAAGCAAGTTAACCTGCAAAGCTCAAAAATACTACACTGAGTTTTGAAAATTAAAAATTCCAATTCTTGCAAAACTTAGCATGATTTAATGTTTTCAAAGGCAAGCAGAGAGGGGAAGAATTCTATCAAATAAGATAAATATTTCTAATAACTGGGACCCTCAGCCACAAATCACAAACACAAAGGTCCAAAAATACCATTTCAAAAGAAGATATACAGAGTTATATCATAACTGGAGCTAACTCTGAAAACAGAGAACCAATTTTTAGCACCCAATTATGAATTACTTTGAGAGACCACTTCTCCAGCTTCCTTATAGCAGAAAATGCTATTCATTAATATCCATTTCTCTATTTGATGAAATTCTCTAATTTTAGCTGAGTACATGATTATCCATTTTAACACTGCATTTCCCAGGCTTCTTTTCCCAGCTAAATATGTCCCAATGACAAAATGATCATCCATAAAACAGAAGGAGTTAAAGTGAGATGTGTCACTTCCATATCATGGTTTCAAAAGAATGAATGTACACTTCCATTGCCCTTTCTCCCTTGCCCCTGGCTAGCAAGATGGAAGCCATATGTTAAGGCAAAGTCATCAATAAACTCTAAACAATCTTACTCTGTTCTGCTACATGAGAGAAAACATTCATCATCTTTAAACAATAGTAACGGAGTCTCTTATACTGTAGCAGCTTAGCCTTTACTCTAATCCAATTTACTTCTGACATTTACCACCTAAAAGGAAATAAAAGAAATCCAAAAGTGGTCCTTCTTTTCCCTTCCATGCTTTTTCCCATTTCTTCCTTCTCTTAAGGCACTCTATCTAATAAGGGTAACAGGACAGATATACTCCTGAGGCTCCAAAGCCTTAGGTGGGAATAAGTAGCAGCTGTCATTTTTTATTGTTCCATCAAACTCCTTTTCTCCTGAAATAGTAGATTCCCTCCCCATATTCTAGGTTTACGCTTCCACAAAATGTAAATCATTATTGTTGAGAATTAGTGACCCAAAGAGAGATCATTTTATGGCTTTGACAGTTCTGAGAATCACTATTCTAACATACAACTAAAATTTCTTCCTAGAATGTAAAAGTGACACAGAGTGATGGACACACAATTTCTACGTACCCACCAAGATAAAAGTTCCCCAAAGTAGCACAGGGCTATACAAACAACAAAGGTAAAAAGGATCATATAATAAGACATTATGGCACTACCACCTTACATCACTCTCATACAAAGGGGTCCTCTCTCCCAAACTAGGGATATATATACAGCTGGTTATTTCCAGTAATTACATACAAAATGTTTATTATATTCTGAGCAATGGAAAATTGCAGACGTGAATAAGTTACTATTTCTCATGGCAAAGTTAATAAGTCTTCTTCATTTCCCAGATTTTCATGTTTATTATAGATACAATTATAAAGACTCAGGAAAGCACTATCAACTGTACCTTTAGGCCTCCCACATTTTTTCTAAAAGGTGGCCAAGGAAATGCCTGAGTCATTTTCTTAAAGACTCTACAATTCAAATGATCAAAATTCAAAACTGAAAACATTCACGCTATATAAATAAGCACTAGTAGTCCTGGGTCCACTCATTATTAAAAGACTGAAAATAGGCTGTCTAGCACAATGGAGAGCGCATTGGACTTCTAAAAGACTGAAAATACTCCCCAGCACTCATTCTCTGTCACCAGTACAAAATGGTCTCCACCATACTACCTGAAGTATATATAAACAAAGTTTAATTTTGTGAAATTCACATCTGTTTTGAACAAATTAAAATGCCAGAGAAACTCCTGATTTATTTACTCTGTAGATGGCAGGACAATCTGAGAAAGAACATTACAAAGTAATGTTTAAATAGTTGTGGGCTCTCTAACATAAGAAAGTCAAACGAACATAAATTTTAAAAAAGAAGCTCCACTAATGGATAGGTAATTTCCAAGTACTCTAGGGAAGCAATAAGGAGTATGACTTCCCAGAGTTAATTAATGATATTTTGGCAATCTACTGTTTAAATGTTAAAACATCACTTAATTTTTTTTTTATCTATAATATGCCCCACAACTGTTAGGAATTCAAAGGCAGGAAGGTTATTTTCAAACTTCTTTCTACATGTGACTCCCTTGAAAAACTAGGTATGCCAACGTATAAATTTTCCACAGGCCTCAAAACTTTTTTTAAAAAATTGTAATAAAATCTTTCTAAACTAAATCACATACTACTTTGCCTTCTCAAATAGGTTAAATATAACTGAATATTCTCTATGCTTATCATTAATCATTAATAAAAATCATTAATAAATCATTAATAGGAATCATTAATAAAATCATCAATTACCATAATGAACATTCTATAAATATACTGATTCTGCTCTAGGAATACCGATTCACAAACTAAATAACCAATTAACTAGGTTTATAAATTCTTGCTTCTAACACTTGAAATATGACCCTCCTTCACTGTCATGATGCTGGTCACCATTTCTTGGCCCTACCCAAATGCATTTCTCTACTAGCATTTCTCCTGCCCCTAATTTGCTACTTCTTATCTGTTACAGTCTGAGAAACCAAGTATCATAATTCACCAGATCTAGGAAAAGTTCTCAACTAAGGGCAAATGTCACATAAAAAAAGCAAAATAGGGAGGCGCAGTGGCTCACGCCTGTAATCCTAGCACTCTGGGAGGCAGAGGCAGGTGGATCCCTTGAGCTCAGGAGTTCAAGAGACCAGCCTGAGCAAGAGCGAGGCCCCGTCTCTACTAAAATTAGAAAGAAATTAATTGGACAACTAAAAATATATAGAAAAAAATTAGCCGGGCATGGTGGCGCATGCCTGTAGTCCCAGCTACTCGGGAGGCTGAGGCAGGAGGATCGCTTAAGCCCAGGAGTTTGAGGTTGCTGTGAGCTAGGATGATGCCACGGCATTCTAGCCCGGGCAACAAAGTGAGACTTTGTCTCAAAAAAAAAAAAAAAAAAAAGTCTGTACTCTAGTGGAGGAGACAAAAAGTAAATAAGAAATTTTTGTAAGTAATAAGAAATTAGCATAGGGTGGTTAATGCTTATTTTTATAACTTAGGCTTTTCAGCTTACTTGAAATAAAAGGTGGCTCTTATGAGTATCACCTAATCCAGACTTGGAGAATCAGGAAAGCCTTCCTAGAAGAGGTCATCTCTAACATGAGGCTGGCTTAATAAATGTCTTGCCTAAAAGCTGGACTTTATTGTGAGAGCAATGAGGAATCACTTAAAAGGTTTTACACCAGGAAATGACACAATTGGGTTTGCATTGCTTAATTGCTTAACTTTGTAAAGTACTTAGCACAGAACATATTACATAGGTGATCAACAAATTATAGATGTTCAATTATAATAAGTTGTTATTTATTATCATTTACTCAATATATAGGTGCTCAATTTTAAATAGATGCTCAGAAATGATAAATATTAATATCAATATCAAATGTTCCACTCTATAATAAGAGGAACGTGATTGGAATAATGGAGCCCATTAGGTTTCTCTTTGTATGTCTTTAATAAGCAGATAAAAGGAATCATTTTTGTGATAGTCTATTCTCAATGATCTATGCTAATATCAAAGGGAAAAATAATTCAGCATTAATCCTCTGATTTATCAGTTTTCTTAGATACACTCATATTCTAGACTTGCCTCCTGAGGACTCCAACTGGACAGTTTTATTGGATTTAAATATCCCCAGATAACATCAACCGCACATTGACGGTCTCTTCAGCCCCGCTACCTGCTGATTAATCTGACCAATTATTCATAGATTCATTCACTAAGTGCAGTATTTGTGTTGTACTAACACTCGATTCTAGGCACTGGAGATGCCTAGAGGAAATGACACTGCTTCTAATGGGGAAAAAGCCATAAATACAGATAAACATCATGAGATCATTAATATTTTGGAGGTACGAATTAAGAATAAAGGAAATCTAGGCCAGGCACGGTGCTCAAGCCTATAATCCTAGCACTCTGGGAGGCCGAATGTGAGGAGGAAGCTCTGTGGCTAGCGCGTGGTCCGGCACAGGCTTCAGAAATTGGAAGAAAAGGCAAGTGGCAGTAGGCAGGTGAGATATGCTCTTTATTGTCAGGGGGACATAACAGCGGCAAAAAAACATGGCCAAGAATATGGCAAGTGCTTATATATGGCTCTGAACAACAGTGGCAAGATGCCATGGGAAAGGGTGATCACATGGGCTCACATAGGAGATAACACTTTGGTTACATATGTGTGCTGACTCATGTCTCCCCTGAAGGCTGGCTAGCTGGTGGGCCAGGCTGGAAAAAACACTGCGGCAATCATCTTAGTTTGGCCTAAAAAACCTGTTGCCTATACAAATGCATTTTCCCTTACACCGAGGTAGGAGGATCTCTTGAGGTCAGGAGTTCGAGACCAGCCTGAGCAAGAATGAAACCCCATCTCTACTAAATATAGTAAAAATTAGCCAGGTGTAGTGGCATGCACCTGTAGTCAGTCCCAGCTACTCAGGAGGCTGAGGCAGGAGGATCGCTTGAGCCCAGGAGTTTGAGGTTGCTGTGAGCTAGGCTGACACCACGGCACTTTAGCCCGGAC
>NW_012149519.1:1044616-1047955 GCF_000956105.1 Propithecus coquereli | reverse complement strand
ATATATGCTGCATGTGTCAAAATTTTGTAGCATCATAACAACCAAACTAAAATTTCAAAATATGCTTACTGACAGAATACTAATGAACAAATAGTAGATGTTATTCAGACAATTCATTAATCTTAGTAAATTTATACTGTTGTATTTGCCTTGTAAGAAACATGACAGCAAAATTGTCCTATTTACACTGGATAAATATTTACATTATATATTATTATGTTCTTCAATGTTTTCAAATAGCTTTTACAACCTTCAGTATTAACCTAAGAAGCAATCATCCGTATATTCAAACAAAAACATAAGCTTAAATATATAAACCAAACTATTTCATTTTTCTGGAAGTGAAAAGTATACCATACTTTAAGATTAACTTTCTTTTCTTAACCTAAATATTTATGTATATACACATACATACATATATAGAAAATTCAACATATTTTCAACTCTAAAACACCTGAATTAGCACATGGGGGGGAGGGGCTGCTGGGTGACCACCCCAGAAGTATTTAAGGGGCAAGATTACACAACTGCTCTCTAAATATATTTCTGTGTAGAAGACTTCAGAGGTTAAGGAATTACATCAGGACAAATAAAGATTCTGTTGAGGAAAAAAAGAATCTTTCCTACAACTTCATTCTATCTCAGATGTGATGTCATTTTAAAATCCACCAACCAGAAGTATTACTTTCAATTACATCTAGTTACTGTTTACTAACGGTTTTTGTTTTAGGCAATAAAAATGTCCCTAAACTAACCAAGATTATAAAGCAACAGTCACTTCTTCATTTGACAGTAGACTGACGCAAACTTAAGAGTTATATAACCAACCAAGAAACCAATTGTTGTACATATGAACCACATATGAAGTTTATGAGAAACATTTACAAGTTTTTAGCCTTGTAAGAGACAATTTGCACAATGTAAGAATCATATCAAATCTTATATAACTTCCCCAGATATGTTATATAAGATTTAAATATAGTGACACTACCATTTTTAACCAAAATAATTAGTAGCATATTTGTAATTACCTTCTTTAAGAAACTAAAACCAGGAGAACAATTAAAATTAAAAAGTCAAACATAACAATTGTATCTTGTACACATGTATATGGTGCAATGTTTAAAAATATATATATATCAACAGTTTTTTTACTTATGGTTCCTTGATTCCCTCATAAAGGCCAGAGTGTAATTGGGTGTTCTTTGTAGAATTCTTCATCACAAAAATGTACCAAGTATTATATTTAACATATCATGGCAAATAAAAATGCTAAGAAAATGAACTGATTAATTTAAAAAGAGTAAGATTAACTATCTAACTGCAGCATCAGGGGACAAGTGATCAAAGGGACTGAAGGGATATAAGATTCAAATGTTCACAAACATACAAACTGATTAAAATTAAAACTTCGTTGACTTAGGATCAAATATTTTTTTAAAAATACCCAAAGAGATTCAGATTTCATTTTAAATTACATTGTAATTGCTTCCACTGCCTCCCCGCCCCCCAGCTAGTATTTCCAAAACTACAACTGTTGTTTTGTAAACATTCCACACATCCGTGATAACAGAACTGGTAAAAATAGGGTTAAAAATGTATTTCCACACATGCAGTTCAAATAAATGCACTTCCCGTGAGAATACCACTAGGTGCTGATCTTTACCTCCCTACATATAAACCCGAATCCAGCAATATTCTAAAAGTGAAATTATAATCAAGAACCACGACTGACAATCCTTTTTACAGAAAATTAAGTCACAGCTTCTCAGAAAATCGGAGAAATAGAGAAGGGCTAAAGGTCAGTACAGGAGTCCAACATAACAGAAACGTTTTTCTTGAAAAATGTGAGAATTTGAGAGTAACAAAATGAAACCCCTCAAGAACGAGCAAAATTAAATCTAGAACCCAAATGGCGTCCAACAAGAACATTAGATCTTGAAAATGAATATTGCGCTTGCGCAGCCACCGCCCCGACAGCTGCACAACTGCAGCTAGAGCCCGACCCCGCAAGATCACGTGCTCCCATGCAGCGCCGCCCGCAGCTCCGCAACCGCGCAGGCGCAAACACAACTCCCGCAGCCGCCATAATGCGGACTTGACTCTTCACAGATACAATAGTAATTTAAGAAAATGTGGTTATAACAGCCCCTGGGATTCAAATATACCTTTTGGGGCGGGAGAAGAGGGAGGGGGAAACCAAGTTCCTTCCTACAGAGCCGTCCCGCGCAGCCGTCCCCAACGCTGCCGCCTCAGTCTTGCGCGCTTCAGTCCCCGCGCCGCCGCTGCCACCGCCGCCGCCTCCGCAGATTCAAAAACAAACCCGCTTCTCCCTTGCACGCGTCGGGGCCGTTATGCAAATTAATGGAGGCGGGGCTCAGTGATCGTAATATATGCCACGCCCACTATGCTGTCAGCCAATAAGCTCACGGACTAGCCATTTCCCCATGCAAATCTCTGGTTTTTTATTTGAATGAGGGACCTTGGCCCCGCCTCCTGCCGTGAAAAAGAGAAGGTCTGACTGAGGCGGTGGCGCTGCGCCTCTCAGTTGCACTGTGATGTGTGTTTTTGAGTGGAGCTTCCTCAGTCAGTGAGTAGCACTTTGTGAGCGCCCTCTATGAGGCTTGGAAAAGAAGAAAGGAAGTAGGTAGGTGAGAGTTAAAGGGCAGAAGGAAAGATTTTCAAAAAAGCCTGGAGCGTGTTGATTGATTTATCATTTACTTCTTTTAAATTCACAAAATATGTTTTTAACTGTATTAATAATCGGTAAAGGAGAAAACACATCTTTCCTTTCAGTTGGGTAACAGAGCAGGCACTTTAAATCATACTCGCCCACCGGAAGTTGTGTTCATCGCCTTGGATATCACGTTGGGAGTCAACCTTTAGCGAAGTCCGCAGGAAGTAGTGGAGAAGTGGCTTACCCCGTTGGTTGGGAGACCTGGGCTCATACCCAGGTACCGCAGCTTACTTGCTTATTCCCTGGAGTAAGTGTGTTGCTCAGTTTTCTCACCTCTGCAATGGTGAAAATGACTGTAGTTCAACTCAGTTGGGAGGACTAAATGATAGAATAAATGTAAATGTGTCTTCCAAGGCAAGAAGAACCTTAAAAAAATGTTAGATAATAAGGTTTGGTTATTGGGGTTTTTTTTAAATATAATTTCTCCCATAAATCAGTGTATTCATTATTTATTTAGGAAATACCACGTTCCAGAACTATATTAGATGCCTGTCCTCAAGAAGTCTGTACTCGGCCGGGCGCGGTGGCTCACGCCTGTAATCCTAGCTCTCTGGGAGGCTGAGGCGGGCGGATTGTTTGAGCTCAGGAGTTCGAGACCAGCC
>NW_012149519.1:1044053-1044566 GCF_000956105.1 Propithecus coquereli | reverse complement strand
AAAATTAAGCTTTTATCAATTTTGCAAATTACTTTAAAAACCCTCTTTGAAACTGTAGTTTCAAAGAAATATTCTGAAATATAATCATGACTCATGTATAAGAATGTTCACTGTAGCATTATTTATAGTAAAGAAATGAGCAACAAACCAAATGGTCAACAAAAAAAGAAAGGTTAAATAAGTCACAGTACATTCTTCTTAGAAATAATAATTTGTAGCTATTTAAAAACATATTTAAAACAAATATTTGATAATTTAGGATATTTTCAGGATACACTCGTGTAGCCAGTAAAAAACGTATGTTAGAGGAACGGTGAAATGGAAAAATATTCATAACACTAAATTTAAAAAGCAGGAATGAAATTATGGTACCAATGAAAAACTAATTCATAAATAGATCAATAAACTTTTATAGACTGATAAACCATGGAAAAGTCACAAAAATCACCAAAACATTTAGTGTGGTTATTTGTAAATGTTGCTAATTAATTTTCAACATTTTTCAAATGTTCT
>NW_012149519.1:1029963-1031693 GCF_000956105.1 Propithecus coquereli | reverse complement strand
ACGCCACGGCACTCACTCTAGCCAGGGCAACAGAGTGAGACTCTGTCTCAAAAAAATAAATAAATAAATAAAAATAAAAGAAGGAAATCTAAAACAAGAGGACCTAAATATTCTTCATAGCATATGGGAAATCTTCACAGAGGAAGTGATACTTGACCTGATTCATGATATAGAAATTAAAGTGGCTGTCGGACAAGGTACAAAAAAAAGAGAATTCGAGTTAGAGGAAACAGAAAAAGCAAAAACACTGAAGAATGAAAAAGGATTGACTCTAGATCAGATAATATTCAAAATATTTATCAATCCCTATGGCACCAGGCACTGACCAATCAGAATAGAAGCAGGCTTGAAGACCTCCTACTTTGTCAAATGGTAATCTTTTAGTTGTAGGGTTGTGATGAGGTCCACAGGTTCTTCATCTGGAGGCTGAGGCAGATGGGTGGGGCAGCTACTTATAGGAACAGCTGAAGAGGAATACTGAAGTTTCTGAGTACTATAAGAGAAAGCTTAATCTTTCAGGCTCTGAAGGCTTATTACCTAAATTGGAATCCTGGCTCTGCTTTTTACTTGCTTCATGTCCTGAAATTTTTTATGCAGATGCTTCCCAGTCTGTCAAATGGGAATAATAAAAATAGCCCCAAACTCGTAAGGTTATTATGAAGATTAAATTCTAGTAAAATACTTGGAATAATACTGAATATATAGTAATAGCTCAATAAATATTAACTAAGAACAATAGTAGTAGTAGTAGTACTAGTAGGAGGAAAGAGGAGTACAAACATAGGTCAGATTGAAGTTTCTATGTACATTTCTCACACTCCCATTAAGAAAGAATATGAATCACCCACAACCTGATAATTTTTATTATTGTTCTCCAATTTGCAGAAAAGCTTAATAAAGTTTTAACCAGGCAAACCTGGGAAAATTCAAGAAACAATTCTTGAGAATAGGAAGTGTGGGAGTCAGAATCCTAAAATGGCCCCCATGATTCTCACCCTCTGGTGTTCACACCCTGTATAATCCTCTTCCCTTGAGTGTGGGCATAAATTGTGACTTGCTTCTAGCCAATAGAATATAGCAAAGGTGAATGAATTTTGCAGATGTAATTAAAATCCAAAATAAATTGCTTTTGAGTTAACCAAAAGAGATTGCCTCGAGTGGACTGAATTTAATCTGGGAAAAGCCCTTTAAAAAGGAACTGGAACCTCCCTGAGGTGAGATATTATCTTTGCTGGCTTGATGAATAAGGCAGCCATGTTGAAGAAGCCCCTATGGAAAGTTATTACAGGTGGCCTATAGGTTCTGTGGGTGACCTCCAGGACCTGAGAGCAGACAACACCCAGCAAAAGAGCAGGACCCTCGGTCACATAATCATGAGGAAATAAATTCTGTCGACAAACTGAATGACCTTACAGATTCCTCACCAATCAAGCCCTCAGGTGAAAATATAGCTCAGCTAACAACTTGATTATAGCCTTGTGAGACCCTGAGCAGAGGATCCGTCTAAGGCTCAAGCTTCTGACCCACAGAAACTATGAGATAATAAATTTGTATTGTTGTGGTACTAAGTTTGTAGTAATCTGTTACTCAGCAATAGAAAACCAATACAGGCAATAATCAGAGAAGAGAAAGGCCATTGCAATCATCTCCCAATATAGATAGGCTACCTAAGTAGGTAAAATGTATTTCATTAAAAAAATCATTAACTAGGCCGGGCGCGGTGGCTCACG
>NW_012149519.1:1022611-1028153 GCF_000956105.1 Propithecus coquereli | reverse complement strand
TTAATATTGGAATACATTCTTAAATGTGGTTATGTTATACATCATTTTAATGCGCATTTCTCACTTTATATTTTTTTTGCTAATGACATTACTTGCTGTTTATTTTATATTTATTTTAGACTAAAGAAATGATGTTAGACGAGAAGCAAATCTGAGCGATTTTCTTATTTGAATTCAAAATGGGTCATCATAAAGCAGTGGAGACAACTCACAACATCAACAACACATTGGCCCAGGAACTGCTAATGAATGTACAGTGCAGTGGTGGTTCAGGAAGTTTTGCAAAGAAGATGAGAGCCTTGAAGATGAGGAGTGTAGTGGCCAGCCATTGGGAGTTGACAACAACCAACTGAGAGCAACCTTTGAAGCTGAGCTGATCAAAAATCAAAAAAATAGTTGTTTTGAAGTGTCATCTTCTCTTATTGTACTCAACAACAATGAAACATTTCTTGATCAGATTGTGACCTGCAACGAAAAGTGGATTTTATATGAAAAGCAGCGATGACCATCTCAGTGGTTGGACCAAGAAGAAGTTCCAAAGCACTTCTCAAAGCCAAACTTGTACCAAAATAAGGTCATGGTCACCGTTTGGTGATCTGCTGCCAGTTTGATCTCCTACAGCTTTCTGAATTTTGGTGACACCATTACATCTGAGATGTATGCTCAGCAACTCCATGAGATACACTGAAAACTGCAATGCCTGCAGCTGGCATTGTTCAACAGAAAGGGCCAATTCTTCTGCACGACAACGACTGACCGCATGTAGCACAATCAAAGCTTCAAAAGTTAAAGGAATTGGGCTACAAAGTTTTGCCTCATCTGCCATATTCACCTGGCCTCTCACCAACCAACTACCACTTCTTCAAGCATCTCGACACCTTTTTGCAGGGGAAACGTTTCCACAACCAACAGGATACAGAAAGTGCTTTCTAAGAGTTCATGGAATCCTGAAGCATGGATTTTTACGCTACAGGAATAAACAAACTTATTTCTCATTGGCAAAATGTGTTGATTATAACAGTTCCTGTTTTGATCAACAAAGATGTGTTTGAGCCTAGTTATAATGATTTAAAATTCACAGTCCAAAACCGCAATTACTTTTGCACCAACCTAATAAGTAATTTAAATTGTGATTTTTTTATTTTTATCTTTCTGATCAAATATATTCAAATTTGATATGCACTGAAAACAATTACATTTTGGGTTTTTTCTAAATCTTTAGAACATTAATAATGTGTACAAAGTGAGTTTGAGAAAGAAAGAAAGCGTGGACCTCAGAATAGAAATAGACAAAGGAAAATAGAAAATCTTCACAGTTTTGCTTAAATTTTTTAAAAACTGGAAATAATAAAAGTGAGTAGACTTTTGTCAAGCATAAACCACATAAAATATGTGTGAAAGAATGTTATATGAATTTTGTTTAATGGAAAATTAATGATTAAAATGGAGAAATGAGAAAAGGTAATTCACTAAATCCTCAATAAATCAGTGAAATCCCTGTGTCTTGGTCAATTTTATGCTGCTATAACAAAGTACCTGAGACTGGGTAATTTATAAAGACTAAATTTATTTTTTACAGTTCTGGAGGCTGGGAAGTCCAAAGTCAAGTAGCCCATGTCTGATCTTCTTGCTGCATCAACCCATGGCAGAAAATGGAAAGACAAGAAAGCACGTGCACATGGGAGGGGGGGACAAGGGGATCAAACTCATCCTTTTATCAAGAACCTACTTCCTCAGTAACTATAGGATTAATCCATTCATGAGGGCAGAGCCCTCATAACCTTATTATCACCTCTTAAGGGTCCCACATCTCAACACTGTTGCGTTACAGATTAAGTTTTCAACACATGAATGTTGGGGGACATATTCAAACCATAGCATTTTGCCCTAGCTCCCCAAATTCATGTCCCTCTCATGGACAAAATACATTCATCCAATCCCAAGACCCCCAAAGCCTTAATTCATTCCAGCACCACTCAAAAGTCCAGAGTCTCATCTGAGTCATGTATGGGTGAGACTCAAGGCACAATTCATCCTGCAGCAAATTTTTTTCTAGCTGCAAGCCTGCCTGTGAAATTAACAAGTTACATGCTTCCAAAGCATGATGGTAGGACAGGCACAGGATAGACATTCCCATTCCAAAAGGGAGAAAGAGGCAAGAAGAATGGGATAATAGATCCCAAGCAAGTCTAAAACCCAACAGGGAGAAAACAGTAAGTTGTAAAGCTGAAAAATACTCTCCTATAACTCCATGCCTATATTCTGAGCACACTGGGGTAGTAGTTGAGCCCCCGAGGCCTCAAGAAGCCCCACCCCTATGGCTTGCTGGTCTCAGTTCCCCCATCAGCTCTCACATGTTGGAGTCTCCTGCCTACAACTTTTCCAGGCAGGGAAAACTGAAATTGCATGCTAGTGGCCCTATGGTTCTGTGACCTTGGGGGCTAGCCCACTCCACGGCTCCACTAGAAATTGCCTTAGTGGGGGCTATCTGCAGTGTCTCTGCCCCTGAGTCAAGTTTTTTCCTGGGCCCATAGGCTTTCTACAACATGCTTTGAATTCCAAATGGAGGCCACCATAGCCCCACAGCTCTTGCATTCTGCATGCCTGCAGAGTTAGCACCTGGTGAATACCACCAAGGTTTATGGCTTGTAGCTTTTAGAGCGGTGGGTAGAACTACACCTGGGCCTAACTGAGCCATGGCTGGGATGGCTGAGGGGCACTGCACTAGAACTCAAGGAACAGAGCCCCAAGGCAACACAGCACATTGAATACTGAGGTCCCAAGGGGACCTCTCTGGAAACCTTGCCCTCAAGGTCTTAGCTGCTTTGGAAAATCTCTGAAATGCCTTTGGGGTCATTCTCCCATTGTCTTGATTTAAAAAAAAAAAAATCTTGCTTCTTTTTTATCCAAAGTAATCTCTGTAGCAAACCTTTGCTTGGCTGCACCCTCAGTATTCTCTTCTGAACATACTTTTTTACTACATGGCCAGGTTGAGAATTTTCCAAACCTTTCCATTTTGCTTCCCTTTTAATTATACATTTTGTCTTTAAATCATTTTTCTCTTATCTCATTTTAAGTGGCCTAAAGAAACTATGCAGCACCTCAAATGCTTTGCTGCTTAGATGTTTCTTCTGCCAGATATCCTACTTCATTGTTCGTAAGTTCTGCCTTCCACAAAGTCCTAGGACATGGACACAATTTTGCCAAGTTCTTTGCAATTGAATAACAATAACAGTCTTTACTGCAGTTTCCAATACCTTCTTCCTGAGTTCCATCTGAGATCTCATCAGAATGGCCTTTACTATCCATATTTCTACAATATTCTGATCATGACCACTTAAGTAATCTCTTAACATTTAGGCTCTCTCTACAGCTCACCTTCTTGTGAGACCTATCTAGAATTGTTAAAGCTCCATTCTCAGAAATGGCTCTTTCTAGCCTGCTCTTCCAAATTCTTCCAGCCTCTACCCATCACCCAATTCCAAAGCCACTTCTACATTTTCAGGTATTTGTTATAATAACAACCTCTAATTTTCTGTTTTAGTCTATTTTCAGATGCCATAATAGAATACCTGAGACTGGGTAATTTATAAAGAACAGAGATTTATTTCTTGCAATTCTGGAGGCTAGGAAGTCAAAGGTAGAGGAGCCCACGTCTGTCAAGGGCCTTCTGGCTGCATTGCCCCATGGTGAAAGGTAGAAGTCACTGCACCTGGCAAGAATTTTGTTGACAATTACAAGTGTTACAACGTCATAAAGTTAATAAATATTGAATGCTGTAGGGGAAATAAAAAAACTATACTGACCTACAGAAAAGTTACCTAATGTTGCTATATTTTAACTAGAACTAAAATTATGCAAAAATATTGATTTTACCAATATTTTGTGATATTGCTGAAATGAAGACAAAAAATACTTAGTGGAATATTTTATAACTTATGTTTGTCTTTATATTATTGCTCATGGAAAAAAATGCTAGCTTATTGGTAGAATACCTGCACATCAGCAATAATAAATTCAGTCATCTTGGATATTTTGCACTGCTAGTCAAAATGAATGGAAGTCTTTATTTGTGTACACAGGGCTCTACATTCACTACAGTTCATGTCAACATTTTAAATAGGTGCTGGTCAAATAAAAGTAGACAGGATGGAATAAAAGTGAATAAATTCAAAGAAACTATGTTCCCTTAATATTATAACCATAGGAAAAAAGAACAAAATTCTACTTGAAGTAGAAGAGATTTTTACGATGGCATCAAAGAGAATACAATACATATGAATAAGTTTAACCACAGAGGCAGACTTGTACACTGAAAACTACAAAACATTGCTACAAAAGGCCTGTAATCCCAGCACTTTGGAATGCCAAGGCAGGAGGATTGACTGAGGCCAAGAGTTCAAGACCAGCCTGAGCAACATAGCAAGACCCTGTCTCTACAAAAAATTTTTAAAAGCAATTAAATTATAAATAAATGAAAAATCACATGTGCATTGGAGAGGGCCTTTAATCCATGCTGAAACAGCTACCTTACCAGATTTTGTGCAGCCTGAGAACAGGCTTACCCATTCCAGCCCCACCCAGCATCACTCCCCTACCAACCTCTGCTGTGGTGGAGAATAAGGACTCACCTGGAAGTTTCAGGGCCCCACCTACCTCCTGGGGTATTTGAGTGCTTTTCCTAGAGCCAGTCACTGGTACTAAAAACAACACTGCAGCTTGTTTCTTCTGGCAAGCACCACCTACTGACAGGGAGGTCAATTTGTACAGCCATTTTATAGCATTTACTGACTCAATCATACAGGATGTGGTTGATTCTTACTAACAAGCACCGCCTACTATTTCAGAGATTAAAAGACATGGCAATACAATTCACACTGTTAAGACCACAGGGCTGGGGAAAGAGAAAGGATAACAAAGACCTCCTTGCTCCCTCTTTAAATAGAGACAGAGACTATGCCCACTCATATAGCTCATCACTGCTACAGCCTACAATTAGCAACTGAGAAAACCACCACACTAAGGATATCTATAACCAAGGCATCCATCCAGAAACTAGGCCCCTATCAAAGCATGCACAGGCAAAGCCAAAGGTTCTTACCCAACATATGCTACAGACACTCCCACATGAGTGAGAGGGGAAGAAAAAAAAGCCCCATCTAAACAAAAGAAAACCCAAAAATAAGAAGTGACGGCCCTGGATGAGAAGGAATGAGCAAAACAACTATGGAAGTATGAAAAATCAGAAGAAAAGGACATCCCCAAAAGGAAACACTGGCTCTCTAGCAATGAATACCAGCCACGAAGAAAATACTGAAATGACAGATAAAGAATTCCAACTTTGGATTATAAGGAAGCTCAATGAAATCCAAGAAAAAGTAGAAAAACCAGCTCAAAGAAACCTGAAAACAATTCAGAAAATGAATGAAAAAATTGACTAAAGCACATATAAGAATAACATCTATTGGATGTCAGGCAGGGGGAGGAGGGAGGGGGGAGGGGGAAGAGGGGACGGGTATATGCATACACAAAGAGTGCAATG
>NW_012149519.1:1017967-1019588 GCF_000956105.1 Propithecus coquereli | reverse complement strand
AAATAAAATTTTTCTCAAACAAATCAAAACCAAGGGAATTCACTGCTAGTAGAACTACTCTACATGGAATGTTTTTAAAAAGTTCTTCAGGGAGAGAGTATATTATATAGGTCAGAAACTTGGACGTATTCAAAGAAATGAAGAGTATCAGAAATGGAATAAATGCGGGTAAAACATTTTAAAAGATAACAATGTATAAAGCAAAAGGTCATTCTACCATTCCAACAGGACAGTTATTTCAAGTAATGGAGAACATGGTAAGATCAGTGAATTCTTATGAGCATGACCATATCACCACACTTCACTTGCTATAAAATGAGTCCCTTCTTGGTATATTATGCTTACAGCATTCTGTAAATCCAGGGATTACGATGGTTTTGGCAGAAACATTACAGGCAGGGAAGCAAATACACTTCCACAGTAATAGTTTATTTCAATAAGAACAAAGGTTAGCCTTTGAATGATGAAGTGATCGAATGTAATCAACCTGTTACCGGGATTGGCTTGTCCTCCCCCAAATGGTATTACATCAGGGGTTCATTGTTGGTCTCTGCTGTTGGTAGCTTGGGCTCATTGCTATGGTTTGGGTCAGTGAAAATTCATGTTGCTAGGTCCATGAATATAACCTCTATCCCTGCCCAAATGACTATTTTGTGTAAAAGCCCATTGGGTAAGCATAGGGATAGCTGGGGAAAGATAATGTCTAACATCTACAGATCTTATTATCTTATCACCTTTTCCACTTTATTAAAAAGATCTTCCTTTACTGAGGTTGCTCTTTGGTAACATTCCCAAAGGGCACAAATATCTCCTACTCTGTGCCCATTTGGAGAGGTCTAATCACATAATTTTATCCCAGACTAGCAATCTTCCAATTCTATTCCTCTCATGTCCCTGACCTTCTAGCCAAATGTCAGCAAATGACCATAAATCAATGTATATCTATGCTTCTTGCCAACTCTTTGCTCCAGGTGCAATGGACAATTAAATATACAACTTGAAATTCTGCCCACTAGGAGTATTTTCTTTCACCAGCATTCTTCAGGTCTGCCCCAAAGTGGGACTGTAGTACTGCAGTGGCGATGCCAGCGTACAATGCAGAATCAATCATGCTGAACATTTTTCTTCCTTAGCTAGGGGAATTCCTATGGTATGAGTTGAGAGGAAACAATGTAGGAGGAGTCAGAGTCAGAGTCAGACTCATACAACTTACTTCTTCCTATAGGAGTTTCTGAAGGCTGATCTAGATTATTGATAGAGTGCTGCTGAGCACACTTAATTTTATGGTTTGCTAAGTCATACACACTCAGGTCATAACGGGCAGCTTAGGTCACAGGGTATCTTGGTGTGGGACTATGGGACATAGTCAGGCTATCAGTGTGTATTAGAGCCAACAGAGGTGCAGAAGCTATTTCTCAAAAGGACAATAGCAATATGTAAAGATGGCATAGCTTTGCTTCAGAATCCTATGGGAGCATGCCCCCAAGGCTCCATATAGTATCCATATGTATCGGACATGGTACAAGCACAATCATATGTGCTGGGTTAATATGGCCCAAGTGGCAGAGCAGATTGTGCAGCAGCCTGATGTGATGCTGAGATTCCTCTTCCTCTGGTACCC
>NW_012149519.1:1013640-1017917 GCF_000956105.1 Propithecus coquereli | reverse complement strand
GGAGGGGGGGCAAGGGCAACGTACATAACCTAAACATCTGTACCCTCATAATATGCTGAAATAAAAAAAAGAGAAAAAAATCACTAAAGAAAGCAACATGTTAAAATAAAAAAAAAAAGAACTTCTGGAAATGAATAATTCTTTTAAGGAAATACAGAACACATTGGAAAGTATTCGGAATAGACTAAACCAGGCAGAACAAAGAATCCTGGAGCTTGAAAACAACTCTTTCAAATTAACTCAGTCAAAAATAAAGTACGGAAAATTAAGAGGAATGAACAAGCCTACAAGAAATATGGAATTATGTAAAACAGACAAATATAAGAATCATAGGCATCCCTGAGGGTGAAGAAGAAAATGTACAAGGACTGGAGAACCTATTTGAGACAATAATTGTTGAAAACTTGCCTGGTCTTGCTAGAGATTTAGATATGTATGTACAAGAAGCTCAACAAACACCTGGGAGATTAATTCCAAAGAGGCAATCACATAGTCACCAGACTGGCCAAAATTAACATGAAGGGGAACTCCGGTGAGCCATGAGGTAAAAACATTAAGTAATTTACAAAGAAAACCCATCAGTCTAATTACAGTCTTCTCAACGGAGACCCTACAAGACAGAAGGGACTAGGGCCCCATTTTCAGTCTTCTTAAACGGAAGAACTGCCAACCTAGGATTTTGTATCCTGCAAAAGTTTCATATATGAAGGAGAAATAAAGACTTTTCACGACAAGCGAACACTGAGGGAATTTGTCAAAAACAGACCTACCCTGCAGGAAATACTCAGCACTGCATTATCCATGGATCAGCACAATAGACACCTACTAGTATAAAACCACCCAAAAGCTGAAGCTCAGAGTTCATATGAAACAATAGCACAAGAGGTAAAACAAAGCAACAAAATATTACCTAACAGGATCAACAGAACAGCAGCCCACACATCAATTCTCTCGATCAACATGAACAGTCTGAATGCCCCATTCAAGAGACAAAGGCTGGCTGAATGGATGAAAAAATACAACCCAATCATCTTCTGTCTCCAGGAAACACATCTAACCCACAAGGACTCATACAGACTCAAAGTGAAGGAATGGAAGAAATGTTTCATGCAAGTGGAAATCAAAAGAAAGCAGCTGTAGCCATTCTCATATCAGACAAAATTGACTTTCAAATCAACAATAGTAAAGAAAGACAAAGAATGGTCATTATGTAATGGTAGAGGATACAATTCAACAAGAAGACATAACAATCCTCAATATTTATGCACCTAACACAGGAGCACCCAGAGTCATAAAGCAAATCTTACTATATCTGAGCAAAGATATAAACAGCAGTATTGTAAGTGCCAGGGACTTTAACACCCCAATGACAGAACCGGACAGATCGTACAAAGAGAAAATAAATAAAGAAACACTAGACTTAAACAGGACTCTAGAACAAATAGGCCTAAGAGACATTTACAGAACATTTTACCCAAAAACTACTGAATATACATTCTATTCATCAGCACATAGAACGTTCTCTATGATTGATCATATCTTAGGCCACAAAACATGTCTCAACAAATTCAAAAAAGTGGAAATCACACCATGTATCTTCTCAGATCACAGTGGAATAAAACTAGTAATCAACTCCCAGAGAAGCACTCAACTCAATACAAAGTCATGTAAATTAAACAACCTGCTGCTGAATGATTATTGGGTCAATAATGAAACTAAGATGGAAATCAAAAGATTTCTTAAACAGAACATCAAAGGGGACACAAGCTACCAAAATCTGTGGGATTCAGCAAAAGCAATCCTAACGGGAAAACTCATAGCCTTAAATGCCTACATTGAAAAAACAAGAAGATCACTAATTAACAGTCTATGATATGTCTCAAGGAACTAGAAAAGGAAGAGTACACCGAACCCAAAGCCAGCAGAAGAAAAGAAAAAACTAAAGTCAGAGCAGAACTAAACAAAATGGAAAACAAACAAAAAAATACTAAGTATCAATGAAACAAAAAGTTGGTTCTTTGAAAAGAACCGATAGACCTCATTCTAGATTAACCAGGAATAGAAGAGAAAGCTCAATCAGAAATGAAAAACGAAATATTACAACTGATACCACAGAAATACAAAATATCATCTGTGAATACTATGAAAATCTCTCTGCACATAGATGAAAACATAGAGGAAATGGACAAATTCCTAGAAACACACAACCTTCCAAGACTCAATCCGGAAGAAGTAGAACTCCTGATAAGACCAATAATGAGCAATGTGATTGAAACAGTAATAAAAAAATCTTCCAAGAAAAAAAGCCCCAGATCAGACGGATACACAGCTGAATTTTACCAGACCTACAAAGAGGAGCTGGTATCCATACTGCAGAAATTATTCCATTACATCAAGAAGAAAGGAATCCTCTCAACTCATTCTATGAAGCCAGTATCACCTTGATCCCAAAACCAGGAAAGGACACAACAAAAAAAGAAAACTACTGACCAATATCCCATATGAACATGATGCAAAAATCCTCAGTAAAGTACTAGCAAACAGAATTCAACGCATCAAAAAAATAATCCACCATGACAAAGTGGGCTTAATCCCAAGGATACAAGGATGGTTCAAAATATAGAAATCAATAAATGGATTTGCCACATAAACAGAAGCAAAAGCAAAGACCATATGATCATCTCAAATAGATGCAGAAAAAGCATTTGACAAAATTCAGCACCCTTTCATGCCTCAACAAAGTAGGCCTAGAAGGAAAACATCTCAAATTATAAAAGCCATATATGAGAAAACCACACTTAAAATCATACTGAATGGGGAAAAGTTGAAAGCATTCCCACTAAGAACTGGAACAAAACAAGTGTACCCACCATCACAACTTGTATTCAACATAGTGCTGGATGTCCTAGCCAGAGCAATCAGACAAGAGAAAGAAATTAAGGGTAACCAACTTGCGAAAGAGGAGGTAAAATTATCACATCTTACTGATGTTATGATCTTATATCTAGAAAACCCCAAAGACTCTCCCAAGAGACTCCTGGATTTATATCAATATAAATCTCCATTTATATTGATATATAAATTCAACAAAGTCTCAGGTTATAAAATCAATGTACAAAAATCAGTAGCATTCCTATACACCAATAACAGTCAAGTTTAGAGTCAAATCAAAGACTCAATACCATTCACAATAGCTACGAAGAAAATAAAATATCCAGGAATATACTTAACCAAGGAAGTGAACAATCTTTACAAAGAGAACTATGAAACACTGAGGAAAGAAATCACAGACAACACAAACAAAAGGAAAAACATTTCATGCTCATGAATTGGCAGAATCAACATTGTTAAAATCTCCATAAGTACCCAAAAAGATTTACAGATTCAATGCAATCCCTATCAAAATATCAACATCATATATCACAGATCTATAAGAAATAATTCTATGGTTTGTTTGGGACCAGAAAAGAGCCCCAATAGCTAATGAAATCTTAACCAAAAAGAACAAATCTGGAGGCATCACATTACCAGTCTTGAAGCTATACTACAAGGCTATAGTAATCAAAACAGCATGATATTGGTACAAAAATAGAGAACAAAACAGAGAACTCAGATATAAAACCATCCACATATAGCCAACTGACATTTGACAAAGCAGACAGCAATATACACAGGGAGAAGGAAGCCCTATTCAATAAATGGTGCTGGGAAAATTGGATAGCTACATGCAAAAGAATGAAACAGATTCCATATCTCTCTACACTCACAAAAATTAATTCAAGATGGATAAAAGACTTGAATATAAGGCATGAAATCATGAGAATTCTAGAAGAAAACCTGGAAAAATTCTTCTGGATATCAACTTAGGCAAAGAATTTATGAAGGAAACCCCAATAGCAATCACAGCAAAAATAAAAATAAATAAATGAGGCCACGCATGGTGGCTCACACCTGTACTCCTAGCACTCTGGGAGGCTGAGACAGGAGGATTGCTTGAGCTCAGGAGTTCCAGACCAGCCTGAGCAAGAGTGAGAGCAAGTGTATATTAGAGAGCAAGTGTCTCTAATATAAACAGAAAGAAATTAGCCAAGCAACTACAAATAGAAAAAATTAGCCGGGCACGGTGGCACATGCCTGTAGTCCCAGCTATCCAGGAGGCTCAGGCAGAAGAATCGTTTGAGCCCAGGAGTTTGAGGTTGCTGTGAGCTAGGCTGACACCATGGCACTTTGGCCCAGACAACAGAGTGAGACTCTGCCTCAAAAATAAATAAATAGGC
>NW_012149519.1:1001565-1003660 GCF_000956105.1 Propithecus coquereli | reverse complement strand
AGGAATTTGGGAAATAGAAAAGCCCATGAGGAGCCCATTGGGGAATGAATGAAGGAGCTGCCAGTCAGTCTGAGAAGCTAATCACTGAAGAGGAGCCAATAAGGGAAACTCTTGCCTCTTTATGTAGCTTCCACCTCTGTGGGTCCACAACCAAAGTCTAGTAGTAAACTTGGAGCTTTTGTTGCTCAGCATCATAAACACTCATGAAGAAGAACTGGGTGTGAAACATAGCAGAAGGAGCACAAGCTGGAAACTGCTGGGTACCTCTGCATCTCTGTCACTGCATGTAAGATGATCTTTATGAAGTAATGCCACTCTTTCACTTCTGCCTTCTCAGAAAGGGTACAACCAAATGTACCACTCATAGTTCTACCTGTTGGAGGATTTCACTTCACCACTGTTCTTCAGGATAAAAAGTATAATTCCATATTAACCACGATGACATAGTGTACTCCACAAATGTCCACCCCTTGTCAACTTAGCATTCATATACACCATTTTTAACCATATTTACCTTCTGAATACAATAGCAAATATAATACAACAATCCTTCCTATAATCAAAAACATGCTAGCTCTTACCCAAATCAGATATAAAGTCATTATGCTCATCTTTACAAGATATTTGTTTGTCTTCCAGCTGGGTCACACTCACCTTTTATTAGCATATTTTTGTTAGATAAAATGTGAAAGAGGAAAAAAGAAAAATAATTTATATCGAAGTAAAGAATAAATACTCCTGGTCCTTGTTTCTGTAACTAGTCACACTTATAAATGGCATTTATAACTTCCTTCTTCTACTACCTATTACATATTGCCATTACCCTCAACAGATTGTGTTTCCTTACCTGATGGGATGGTTCAACCTTTATTCTTGAAGGGTCCATACCATTAACAGTCCTGACTATACTGGTTTGTTGTAGTGTTCTCTTAATTTTTATCACATGAGTGAATAGTAAGAGGCACCCCCAGGACATGTCCCATCTTCTGGACCTACTTATCTTTATGTCGCTTATGTAACAACCACCTAATTTCTCCTTAATAGTATCAATTTCCCCATTCGACACAGTAATTTCCTTTTGCCTGTTGGTTCACTGGCATGTGGAGCCCAAAAAGCCAGTTGATTTTCAGTTTAATGGAATCAGTGTGTCCACTGGTTGGAGCATTCTTTCCTTGAGAATCAACACCTCCAGACCAGCAGAGCCTAAAGCTATGGGATAGGGTAGCATGAAGCTCCTGAGGGACACAGACATGTAGGGGATTGCATACTCTTGTGGATTTTTCCTCCAAGAATACAACCAGGCACTCACAAGGAAGATCAAGGAAAATCCTGAGAAAGATTCCCTCACAGTGCTGGCTAGGAGAGTGGAACAGCAGCCACTTCTGAAACCTATCTCTCCTATCTACCCTATGGATCAAAAGCCTTAGTTTGCAGTGGAAAAAGCAACAAAAAATTGTAGGACAAAAAGAAGCCACTACCCCTAGAGGAGAGCAAGAGAAATGGTAGACCCAGTGTTAGATCTACAGGAGAGACAGGAACACTTAAGAACCCCATATCTCAAGACCCAAGTTTACAGTGCCTACTGTAAAGGCTATGACTTAATCTGAACATCATAGAATGCCTCTCTTGCTTACCAATACCTTCATGCTAAAAAAGGTTGATTTTACAAATAACAATAGAATATGGTTAGGAGAGCTACAAGAGGCAGGTTCTTCTTGAGGAGCAGTGCAAAAGGGAGACCCATATGATCAAAATTAAAAAATAGTAATGGAGACGAAAATATGCTATGCCTTTGATAAGCTCATCAATAGACTCAACACAGGTAAGCAAAGAATCAGTAAACTTGAAGATGGGTAAATGGAAATTATCCAAATTAAAATGCAAACAGCAAAAAGGCATATGAAAAAACGGAATAGAATATCCAAGAGATGTGAGACAATATCAAGTGGACTGATATTTGCATAACTAGAATCCCAGAAGGAGAAGAGAGAAAAAGTGAGAATGAATATTTGAATAAATGATGGCCAAAATTTTTCCAAAATTAGTGATAGACACTAAACCACAGATCCAAGAGGCTCAGAGAACACCAAGCAGA
>NW_012149519.1:999887-1001515 GCF_000956105.1 Propithecus coquereli | reverse complement strand
AGACAACCTACAGAATGAGAGAAAATATTCTCAAGCTATACATCTGACAAAGAGCTAATAACCAGAATCTATAAAGAACTTAAGCAAATCAGCAAGAAAAAAAAAAATTAAAAAGAGGGCAAAACACAGGATCAGAAACTTTTCAAAAGCAGATAGACAAATGGCCAATAAACATATGAAAAAATACTCAACATCACTAATTATCAGGGAAATGCAAGTTAAAACCAGAATGAGATATCACCTTACCCCAGTTAGAATGGCTTTTATTAAAAAGTCCAGACACAATAGATGCTGGCATGGATGCAGAGAGAAATTGGTGGGACTGCAAATTAGTACAACCTCTATGGAAAACAGAGAGGAGATTCCTCAAAGAACTAAAAGTAGACCTACTATTGGATCCAGCAATCCCACTACTGGGTATTTACCCAAAGGAAAAGAACTACTTTAATCAAAAAGACACCAGCACTCGAATGTTTATTGCAGCACAATTCTCAATTGCAAATATGTGAAATCAACCCAAGTGTCTTTTGACGTATGAGTGCATTAACAAATGTGGTACATGTATACTATGGAGTACTATGCAGCCATGAAGAAAGATAAATTAAGGCTTTTTCCAACAAGGAGACCACTATCCTAAGTGAAGTATCTAAAAAATAGAAAAACAAACACTACAAGTACTCACTATTAAATTGGAACTAACCAATGAGCAGACACATGCACAGAGGGAAGTAAAATTCAGTGGAAATCAAGCAAGGGGAATGGGGGGAAGGAGGAGGAAGAGTTGGACAAAAACCCACCTAAAGTATAAAATGAAAACTGTATGGGTGATGGGCAAACTTATAACCCTGACTCAAGCATAACAAAATTGTTCCATCTAACCAAAAACAATTACACTCCCATAACATTTTGAAATTTAAAAATCATGTAAAAAAAAGCACAAATAAATATAAAATAAGATAAAACAAATAAAATATACTTGTCATATTAACAAATTCAATAAAGACAAAGAGTAAAAAATAGAAGAGAAAGAATTTTTTAAAAGAAAGAAAATCAGTCCAGGAGGTCTAACATCCAACTAATAGTTCAAAATAAAAAGAAAATATCTAACAGGGGAGAGAAGTATCAAAATACATGAAAAAAATTCCCATAACTGAAGGGTACAAGTCTCAAAATTCAAAGGGTCACTAATAGTTAGTACAAAGTATGAGACATGCACCTAGGCACTTCACCTTGAAATTTCAAAATCTTGGGAATAGAGGAAAGATCCTAAAACTTTATGGTGGAGGAAGATAGGAGTATAACAGGCCACGTAGACACAGGATCAAAAATAAAAATGATATTGGACCCCTCAATTATAATATTAAAGGCTAGCATTACCTTCAAAATTCTGAATGAAAATGCTTCTCAAGATTTAATTATTTAAAAATTTTTTTCTCATACAAATTAATAATTCAAATCATTCTATAACTAGCTAAACTATCGATTAAATATGAAGTGAGAATAGAGACTTTTCAGATGTATAAAATCGTAAAACTTCTCATACACAATTTCATGGAAATCTTTTATTATTATTATTATTTCAGCATATTATGGGGGTACAGATGTTTAGGTTATGTATGTTGCCCTTG
>NW_012149519.1:996973-998699 GCF_000956105.1 Propithecus coquereli | reverse complement strand
TCCTCTGCTATTTCCTTCCTCAATGTTTCATAGTTCGGCCTGTAGAGGTCTTTTACCTCCTTAGTTAAATATATTCTCATAGGAATCTTAATTAAGGATGTCATCTACAAAAATGACAACATAAACCAAAAAGAAGACAGTAGGTTTCAGGAAATATATCCCAATATAATAGAGAAATCAGGAAAATTCTGAGAATGAATACAAAGAAAAAGAACAAGCCCTGTGTGGAGCAGAACATGAGGGGTATCTCCAGAGGAAAATAATGGAAATACTAGGTAATCTAATATATTCAGTGATGTTAAAAGCTATCATTAGAGGATTTCTAAGGATGTGGAAAAATAACCCTGATAAAAAGAACAGCAAACAAATGAAGAACAAAACAATTATTATCTGTAGGAATAATAAAGTTACAGAAGAAAGAAAATATAATCATAGGGCACTATTTGATTCAGCAATAAATAATATTTTCTGGCTCTAACAATGTAAACACTATTTGGCTGAAAAGCAAATAATATTTACCTGTTCTTAATAATGTAAATACTGAATGTTGAATTCATAATGATATAGCTATATTGAGAGAATAAAGACAAGGGTAGTTTGGAAGAATGGGGAGTGGGGAAAGAGCATAAGTGAGATGAATCCTTATCTACCATATCAGTAAATTTATAAGTTAGTCCGTCAATACAGAAATAGTGACATATATATGTCACTTAGAAATGCGTAGCCATATAAGAGAAAATAGACCTTAAAAATTATAAATGATTGATTTTGGAGAAAGGGTGGGTATGGAGAGGAAGAACAGTAGGCTGCCATTTTTATTATAAGATTTTTAGTACCATTAGGTTTTTTTAAACTATGTACATGTATTAGTTTGATAAAATAAAAACTGAATAATTTTAATAAATAATTTCAGCAAATGAAAAGAAATATTATAAATAGGATAAAAAGAATAAAACATTAAATGTTCAGCTATCAAGAATTATAGAACTTGTACAATCATTAGTAAAGTGATAATACCGAACTAAATTACGTATTCAGCAGGCATCACAAAGGTTGGAGGAATTTCTTAAAAGTAGGGCCTTTGTAGTTCTTTCATTTGACACATGTTAAGCAATGTTTCTGCTTAACTGCTGTATAGTGAGAAGAATATAGAATAATTTGATAGGGTATAAAGTATCTAGAATAAAATTGTGGAGTCCAAATATTCACATCACCAAATGTTCTCAATAAAAGAGCTGTATCAAAATGACATCAAAGCATTTTGCATAATTTGCATATCACAGCCCTCATCCAATGTGTTTTGAAAAAAACACCTTTGGAAAGCTGAATTAATTCCAAAAATCAATCTGCCTAATTCGCCTGTATAAAATTACAGTATTTTCAGTCATAGCGCAAATCGAAAATTGACAATACTGCTTTTGTGCAGAACACTGTGGTAAATGAAAAAGACTGCCCATGGCCTGGGGAGAACAAAGATAACTAGGGCATCAGCTGCCCTAGACTCTGGCTGACTGCAATGATAGCTGAGAGGGTCAGTGCATTTACATATCTGTGACCTATACATGGCACATCAGTGAACCTTATACATCTGTGTACCTTGGTACATTAGTTAGAAAGCTCTAATCTACAAGACTCAAATTATTAATAATATTTTTTCTACAAAAAGGAAGCTCTGTATTTGTAGGGGGAAAAAAGAACAAACTAGAGAAAAAGAAGGTTTTTCAGG
>NW_012149519.1:982466-983512 GCF_000956105.1 Propithecus coquereli | reverse complement strand
CTCAAATGATCCGCCCGCCTCGGCCTCCCAGAGAACTAGGATTACAGGTGTGAGCCACCGTGCCCTGCCTGCCTGTGCTTTTTGTGTCATATCCATCAATTCATTTCCAAGACCAATGTCATGAAGCTTTTCCTCTATGTTTTCTTCTAGTAGTTTTATAGTTTCAGCTCTTACGTTTAAGTATTTAATCAATTTTGAGTTAGTTTTTGTATATAGTGTGAGATAAGGATCTAATTTCATTCTCCGTGTGTGAATATTTTATTTTCCATGGGTTATAATTTTGTCACTTTACGCCATGAACTACCATTTTACTACTGACAATAGTATCATTAATCCTTTAAATTTAGGCAGATCAGAGAACCAATTTTAAAGTCCCATCATCATGTTTCCATTCTTCCAGACCCACTTCCTATACAAATAACTGATACAAGTATCAGTTAGGATTTAGTAAAAAAAAAAGTGGAGACCCTAATGAGTCTTATGGGATAAGAGATTTATTATAGTATTTAAGCCTTCTCTTCCTGTAGCAAGAGCTGAGGAAGTAACAATCCAGGTGAGCTCTTTGGAGGAACAGAGAAAGAGACATCAACTAATTAATCTGAAAAGTCAAGCACATACAATTGCCAGAGTGGGACTGGCAATACGAAAGGATATCGTATTGCCTCTGTATAGTTATCACCTCTGTGAGTCCACAACCAATTGTCTGTTGGTGGGGCTAGGGCTGTCGTTGGTCAACATATATTGTAGATAGAAAGACAAGCTGGAGGCGAAATGAAGGAGGATAAGAACAATTTGGAATTTACCAACCACCTTTTTGTCTGGTTGTCACCACATCTGACTAGGATGACCTTCAAAGAGTAATGGCCAGTACTTTATTTCTGCCTTCCAAATATTGCACGGGGTCCTCTCTTGGACAATACTGGCACAGAAAAATACAGAGAAGAGAAAGTATGAAAAATTAATCCAGATTAAACAAGTTGAATGTAGTCCAACCACTCTAAGTATCTCCATTTCATTTTGAATACCGTTTCTCCTCATGCTTTTTT
>NW_012149519.1:977279-981511 GCF_000956105.1 Propithecus coquereli | reverse complement strand
CATGTTTATTGCTCTAGTTTTAAACTAACAAATACCTAAAGAGTGAAGTTATTTGATAGTGGGTGGTAAAGTTGGAAGGATTATGGTAAGGTTACTAGGGGCCATGTGCAAGTTATGAAAGAGCAATATGAGGTAGATAAAAGATCAAAATGAAACAATATACCAATTATTTGGTGAGACTAGAATAGAGTAAATGCATGTGGATAAGCAGAGACACAATGCAAGAAGACCACATGGCGTGTGGCAAGCAATAGGAATACCTGGTAATTAGAGCAACATCAGTTCCTGTTGGATTTCCAGCTATTTCCAGCCATGGGTATCCTCAGAAGAAATCACTTTTTCTTTTTTGTTTTTGAGACAGAATCTCACTCTGTTGTCCGGGCTAGAGTGCCGTGGCTTCAGCCTAGCTCACAGAAACCTCAAACTCCTGGGCTCAAGCGATCCTCCTGCCTCAGCCTCCCAAGTAGCTGGGACTACAGGCATGCGCCGCCATGCCTGGATAATGTTTTCTATATATATTTTTAGTTGTCCAAATAATTTCTTTCTATTTTTAGTAGGGATGGGAGTCTCGCTTTTGCTCAGGCTGGTCTTGAACTCCTGACCTCGAGCGATCCACCCGCCTCGGCCTCCCAGAGTGCTAGGATTATAGGCGTGAGCCACCACGCCTGGCCAGAAATCACTTTTTCTTGAAGAAACTAGGATGCCTTTTTGTTCTTTGCAACCAAAGAGGCTACCATTTTGAAAACCCATAACCATTTCCCATAATTATGTGTGTAGATAAAAGGAAAACAATATTCTAAGAAGGAAGAGAAACTAAATAAGTGACTTGCTACTGAATGACCTAAATCTTTTTGGCAAAACAAAGCCATAAAGAAGTTATAGGGGCTGAACTCAGGAAGTTTATTAACAATCTATTAGTTAAATTTCAGGAAAAAGAATATTCTTACATGTCAAGATAAACATGACATAATATTTTTAAATAGTTTCTAAAATTATATTTATTAGCTCAAAAGCATTTAAAATTATACACACACACACTCACATATTTTAGTGAGAACAATGTGATTCTATATGCTGGATTTTAACACATTGGGAAATTGCTATTTGAAGTTTAGATTATTTGGTTTGTGATTTTAATAGCTGTCATAGCTGAAGGGGAGATTTTACAAGGATATGCTGATGCAAATATAAGCTATAAGCACATTATTGGCTGTATTATTAAATCATAATAATGATTATTTTGCATCATCTGGCTAACACATTTCTGTCTCTCCCAGCTATCAATTAGATGTTAATGCAAACTAATTAGAAATTATTATACTTTCATATTTTTAACAAATGTATTTAAGACCAATTGAAATTCCTTTTTGTAAGAATTTTTAATAGCCTAAATAATTATATTTTCAAATTTTTTTATGTACATATAAGACCACTTTAAAGATTACAGCCATTGTTTTTAGCAACAAAGTCATTCCAAACTGGAATAATGGCCATATATTCATTTTCAACATGTCTTTCCACAGCACGTTTCTTTCAATATACTGCTACATTCTCTCATATTTTTAAAAGCTTACCTTGTTTTAAAGGACAGATTAAGGCCTGACACGGTGGCTCACGCCTGTAATCCTAGCACTCTGGGAGGCCAAGGTGGGTGGATCATTTGAGCTCAGGAGTTCGAGAGCAGCCTGAGCAAGAGTAAGACCCCGTCTCTACTAAAAATAGAGAAAGAAATTAGCTGAACAACTAAAAATATACAGAAAAACATAGCTGGGCATGGTGGTGCATGCCTGTAGTCCCTGCTACTTGGGAGGCTGAGGCAGGAGGATCGCTTGAGCCCAGGAGTTTGAGGTTGCTGTGAGCTAGGCTGACGCCACGGCACTCTAGCCCAGGCAACAGTGAGACTCTGTCTCAAAAAATAAATAAATAAAGGACAGATTAAATTGGCTTTTTTTCTCCAAAAAGATAATAAAAGAAGCATGTTGCTAACAGGCATTTTTAAATGTTTTTCCAGAGACGGAGTCTCAACTTTTTGTGGAAAAAAAAAAATGTATAATTTATCATAAAAATAAATAGCTCCTTTAAATATTTGCTATAAATACCAGGAAATCCTCTGGATGTTACAAAAAATTTTCACTGTCACTCCCCACCTAATTACATGGTTTTGAAAAAGTCAGAATTATATAACATTAACTACAATAAAAATATCTTGTAACACTAAATTCATCTCTTGTTTCAATTTCTTTCCTTCATGAAAGATACAGTAAATGAAAAGATCTGAATTGGAGATACAAATTTAGTAGTTTTTAGCCCAGATGGTATTTGAAACCAAGATTATACCCTGAGATATAGGGCATAATAAAAGAAGTCTTAGTGTAAACCTTGGAAAATAACAGCATTTATGGCTAGTAGGAGGAAGAAAAAGAGAAGTTGATTGAATTTTATTTGCTAACATTTATTTAGCTTTTACCTTTTGCATTTAATCTTCACAACAACACTAGGAGAAAGAAATTACTCCTATCTCCATTTTACTTCTTGCCCAAGGCCATACAGCTATTTAACAGGAGAGGTAAAATAAGAAAATCAGATGATCTGGTTCCAGAGTGCCACGTTATTAAAATTAAGTGAGTATGCTGGAAAGTCGACCACACAGTGATATGGAGGACAAACTTGAAAAGACATTCAAGAATGCAGAGGAAAAGAAAAATGTGATGAAAATAATAAGAAAGAAAAATGACACAGAGAATAGAAAATAGAGTTCCAATCTTTGAATAATAGATGTTTCTGGTGAAGAAATCAAAGCACAATAAAAAAAAAAAGCAACTATTTTTCAGACTATCAGTCTAAAAGTCTCACTGAATTTCAAATAGTATTAATAAAAAATAGGCCTTTGTTAAACGACATTTGGAAGCATGTTTAAATTAAATAGGGAACATAAAGAAAACTCCTGTGACTTTTAGCTAGAGATGGGGTTAAAGGAGTGTATATGCCACGGCTGGGTATTTGGTGTGTTGGGTGAGGGATGGAGCTACAACATGCTATATTTGAAGAAATAAAAATTACACTAACATGAGCTTCTCCTCAGTTATATTAAAAACCAAATACTTAACGGTACTATGGGGTGATATCATAAGAGTTTTGAGGGGAAAGGATGGGATATTAGAATTTTTATTTAAATTCTTTCATATAGTAAAGTAATAAACATATTCTTAGGTACTCAAAGGCTCAGAAAAAACATGACCCCTCTATCCTTTTAGAAAAGCTGTTGATAGACAACTTCATTTACCTAAAAGATTCCTTAAAATCAGTACCTCAAGAAAGAAAAAGGTTGGGTATTAAAAAGACTTATAAAAGAACTCTTGACTGGGTGCGGTGGCTCACATTTGTAATCCTAGCCACTCCAGGAGGTCGAGGCAGGCAGATTGCTTGAGCTCAGGAGTTCAAGACAAGCCTGAGCAAGAAGCAGGAGGATGCCTTGAGCCCAGGAGTTTCAGGTTGCAGTAAGCTATGATGATGCCACAGCACCCTACCTGGGGTGACAGAGCAAGGCTCCGTCTCACGAAAAAAAAAAAAAAAAAACCTCTCGATCTTGATAGGCACGGCACACAAATCCCAAAAAGAATTCTGAGAATAATAATTTAAGAAGCCTTGCCAGCTTGATTTTACCACAAAAATGATCTCACAAGAATACAAAAGTATGGAAGCCTTCTTGTCAGTGGAATTTGGAAAACATTTAGAAGCGAACAGTTGTGCTGTGAAAATAATTTTTCTCTATGATCTGACAAAAGAATGCTTCTTGGGTAGCCTCACCCTCAATCAAATTATATACTTAATTTCAGAATCGCAATTAAATATTAAAGCAGTTATAAATACCTGTTTAGTCCTGAGGAAATTTCTGTAAGAAAACATATCAAAATAATGATAGAACTTTATCGAAGTGATGGCATTGTTATTGATTTTTGTCTTTTTAAATTTGTGATTATTTTCCAAATTGTCTTTCATGAACAGGTTATTAATTTGTTAATAATTTGCAGGAGGTGGCCAGGCATGGTGGCTCACACCTATAATCCTAGCACCTGGTAGGCCGAGGTGGGAGGATCATTTGAGCTCAGGAGTTTGAGACCAGCCTGAGCAACAGTGAGACCCTATCTCTAATAAAAAAATAGAAAGAAATTAAATGGACAACCATAAATATATAGAGAAAAAACTAGCTGGTCATGGTGGCACATGCCTGA
>NW_012149519.1:972526-976927 GCF_000956105.1 Propithecus coquereli | reverse complement strand
CAATCCAAACCTAAAAGAGCATAATACCTGATTGGATCAAAATGATGTCTCTTATTCTAACGGCCTTGTAGTGGCAAAGGCATGTACTCTCTGAGACAAAATAATATCTATTTCAGTTCCCATATTTTTTTGGTATATAATGTTCAATATACAATAAAAAATTACACGACATGAAAATATGTAGGAAAATGTGACTTGTAATCAAGAGAAAATGTAGTCATTAAAACAGACACACAAAGTGACCTAGATGTTCAGATTGGCAGACAAAGGCTTCCAAATTAGTATTATGAATGTGTTTTTTTTAAAAAAAGGGAAAAATAAAATTAAAATTATAACAAAAAACAAAAAAAGGAGAAAAAAATAAAAGAAAACAGGAAATCAGGATTGAAAGATAAAATACCTGAAATTAAGAACTTACTGTATAGGTTTAACAGCAAACTAGACCTAGGGTAAGGATTCATGAACTTGAAGAAAAGTCAACACAGTTTGAGCATTTCTAATTCAAAAACCTGAAATCCCAAATGCTTCAGAATTCAAAACTTTTTGAGTGGCAACATAATGCCACAGTGAAAAATTTTACTCCTGACTTCATATGATGAGTTGCAGTCAAAACTTTGTTTCACACAAACATGATTAAAATATTATATAAAATTCCTTTCAGGCTATATGTATATGATGTACATGAAACATAAATGAATTTCATGTCTACACTTGTGTCCTATCCTCATGATATTTCATTATGGATATGCAAATATTCCAAAATTTGAAAAAAATCCAAAATCCAAAACACTTCTCATCCCAAACATTTCAGATAAGGGATACTCAACCTGAATATATTATCTAAACTGAATCACAAGGAAAAAAGAGAAAGAGATGAGGGAGTCAGAAGAAGTAGAGAAAGAGGAGGAGAAGGGAATAATTGGGAAAATTCTCTGCCATTTTCTCTTCAAATATTTCTTCCGTCACATACTCTTTCTCCTCTCCTGTGGGGACACCATTTAGTTGTATGTTCGACCTTTTCATTTGTGCCCATATTTCTTTTATGAACTTTTCAGAATTTTCTATTCTTTTTTCTTTCTGTGTTTCAGAAAGAATCTTCTATTTTCAGTTCACTAATGATCTCTTCTGTATCTAATCTGTTGTTAGATGTTAGACCCTTCTACTGAATTGTTAAGGTCAGTTGTTACATTTTACAATTTAGAATTAGAATTTCCATTTGATTCCTTTACATAGATTCCAGTTTTGTGATGAAATTCTTCATTCTTTTATCTATTTTGTTCATTTCTACCTTGATTTTTTGAAAATATTAATTATTTTAAAGTCCTTGTCTGTGTTTTCAATGTCTGAATCAGATATGGATATACATATAGAGAGAGAAAGAGAGAGAGAGTCTCACTCCATCACCCTGAGTAGTGTACAGTGGCTTCATCATAGCTCACTGCAAACTCAAACTCCTGGGCTCAAGTGATCCTCCTGCCTCAGCCTCCTGAGTAGCTAGGACTACAAATGCCCACCACCATGTCCTGCCAATTTTTTCTATTTTTGGTAGAGACAGGATCTTGCTCTTGTTCAGGTTGGTCTGGAACTCCTGACCTAAAGCAATCTGCCCACCTCAGCCTCCCAGAGTGCTGGGATTACAGGCATGAGCCACTGCACCTGACCTGTGGATATATTTTTGTCTTCTATTTTGTCTCCACTTATCTATCTTTATGGTCTTATTATTTAGTACACTTAGTAATTTTTGGTTTTTTGAGTCAGGATCTTACACTATCACTTGGGCTGGAATGCAGTGATGTCATCATAGCTCACTGTAACCTCAAACTGGGCTCCAGTGATGCTCCCTCTCACCCTCCCAAGTAGCTAGGACCACAGGCACACAGTACACCTAGTAATTTTTGATTGGATGCCAAGAATCATGTATAAAAGTTGTAAAATCCCCAGGTGAGGTTGTTTCCTTCAGAGAAGATTTACCCTTCCTTACATTATTAAAGGTGCTCATTTAATCAATGGGATGTCATTTTGGTAAGGTTCTCTGTCTACCCTTGGTTTTTCCACTGCATCTAAGATATACTTCTCCAGGGCTTCTGATTAAATGCCTAGTATGTTAACTTGGGCCTTTTCCTGGAAACTCATAAATTCTAATCGTTATCTCTTTGGCACCAAGAGACTGGAAAACACTCCACTCTGATTTTTGGAAGAGTTCTACTTTGCTTTTTAGCTTCTCAACCTGAATAGCTTAAGAATTGCACAGTTGGCCAGGCACAGTGGCTCACCCCTGTAATCCTAGCACTCTAGGAGGCCAAGGTGGGAGGATTGCTTTGAGGCCAGGAGTTCAAGACCAGCCTGAGCAAGAGCAAGACTCCATCTCTACAAAAAAAATAGAAAAATTATCTGGGCATGGAAGCATACACCTGTAGTCCCAGCTACTCAGGAAGCTGATGCAGGAGGATCACTTGAGCCCAGGAGTTTGAGGTTGCTGTGAGCTAGGTTAACACCATGGCACTCTAGCCTGGGCAACAGTGAGACGCTGTCTCAATAAAAAAAAAAAAAGAAGAGAAAAGAAAGAAAGACATTATTTGACTCATGATGTGACACAATATGAAATATACAGCATTATTTTTGACAAAAAATAATCTTGTCAAAAAAATCGAACCTCAATCTAATAAAATTTTTCTAGATTTCTAAAAGTTTAAAGGACATAAAACAGCTAAAAAAAATGTTTGCAATTAGCAAATCCATAGTATGAGAAATTCTACATGAAAACTAAACTGCACCTTTCAAACACATAAATGACAAAGGGGGGAAAGGGAGGCAAGGATTATAGATGGAAGTGCAATAAATACCCATATTTATTGCAACAATACTCACAATAGTCAAGATATGGAATCAACCTAAGTGTCCATCAGCAGATGAATGGACAAAGAAAATGTGGTATATATACACAATGAAATACTATTTAGTTATTTTAAAAAAGAACAAAATTCTATCATTTGTGGCAACATGGATGGACCTGGAGGACATTACATTCAGTGAAATAAACAAGCAAAGAAAGACAAATACCACATGACGTTACTCACGTGGAATCTACAAAAGTTGATCTCACAGAACAGTGGTTACTAGAAGCTGGGAAAGGTAGAGGGGAGGGGGCAATAGCCAGAGGCTGGTTAATGAATACAAAAGTACAGCTCGTTAGAAGGAAGAAGTTCTAGTGTTCTATGGCACTATAGCTTGACTATAATAAATAACAATTGACTGTATATTTTCAAGTAGCTAGAAGAACAGATTTTAAATGTTCTCAACACAAAGAAATGATAAATGTTTGAGGTGATGGATATGATAATGACCTTGATTTGATCATTACCCATTGTCTACATGTATGAAAATATCACACTGTACCCCATAAATGTGTATAATTGTTATGTGTCGATAATAATAGTTTTTAAAAACCTGATCTTCTTTTAATGGTCATTTATAATACAAACGACCATTTTAATTGTTTGCTAACAGAGCATCTAAAATATTTAAGAATATTATCATAAAAAGGCAAATATTCCTCCTATAATCTTACTTATCAAACACTTGTTTAGTTATTATAAAAATAAATTTCATCACCTTTGTTTAAATCAGTGGGGTCAAAAAGTAAAGACTGTTAAGGCTGTTTTGTGTTTAAATATCTGTATAAATACATACGTGCATGCGTAATGTTGAAAGGCCTTACGTAAGTTTCAGCGTCACTAATCACTTCATAAATATGTGTCAAAACTTGTCCACTCCTCAGAGCCACATTCTTTGGCAATCATGAGATGTGATCGTGAATTCCAGTTATAGAATAACTCTCTGCAATTGAATAGGTATTTCAGTGGGTAGGAAGATTGGACTGAGTGTCGCATGAAGGGAAGAGTCCCTCATTTAACAAATGTTTGCTGGGGATCTACCAAGTACAAAACACTGTTGAAAACTAGAGATTCAATGCTGAATAGCCGTATTTCCTTACCTAGAGGAACTTACTGTCTAGCAAAAAGGAATATTATATTCAATCTTCAGTGCTCAACTTTGAAATAAAATGTTCATTTGTTATTTGAGAACAAATAAACATGTTCATAGCTTTAAAATAGGGTAATATGGTTTTCATATATGAAATATAAGTCATTTGTATAATGTTTATCCACAATTTCAATGAAGTGCTTTCACCCAAGCAAAAAGGAGACAAGGATTATAGGTTTTTTTTAAAATTATGAACATAATGAAGCAAAAGAAAAGTGTGGGCCCTATTTGGATACTACTTTAAACAAATCAACTCTAAAGTTTTTTTTAAGTGACACATTAAAAAAAATTTTGAATAGTGACTTAGTATTTGTTGATATAAAGAAATGATGTTTGTTTATTAGTGATCCGCAGCTG
>NW_012149519.1:955865-971441 GCF_000956105.1 Propithecus coquereli | reverse complement strand
CACTCTGGGAGGCTGAGGCAGGAGGATGGCTTGAGCCCAGGAGTTTGAGGTTCCTGTGAGCTATAATGACACCACTGCACTCTAGCCAGGGCAACAGAGCAAGACTCAGTCTCAAAAAAAAAAGGAAAGAATAAAAATTTTATAAATGGAAAATCTGAAAATCTGAATAAGGTCACAAAGAAAACTTCAAACCAAGACCACTAATAAATTCTATTACACATTTATGGAGAAAATAATACTGATATTACACAAATTCTTTCAGAAAACTGAGGAGGAAGGGACATGTCTCAATTCATTTTATGAGGCCAGAATAACCTTAATACCAAAATCTTTTAAAAACATTGTCAAAAAAATTGCAAATTATGGAATGTAGACTAAAAAAAAAAATCCCTTAACAAAAATGATCAAATGAAACCTAGTAATATATAAAATGGATAGCTCATGACCAAGTAGGATAAATAATTATATTTTCCAAAACAAAAAAAAATTAATAAGAGAAATGGCATTGTTTTACATTTCTGTGAATCTCTTGAACATAACAAACAACAGCTTAACAAACAACAGCTGGATTCTCGTATCTGCTTCTACATTCAATCTGTTGTGATATTACACATCATGTAGCCTCTGGAAAACTTTCCTATTTGTGAGAGAATGAGAATGAAAGAGGCAAATAAAATCTTAGTTTTATTAGGAAATAGTTCCGAACTCATGCGAAGTCAACTGGTGCCCTAAGCACACAGGGAGCTGCTAATGTAAGCAACAGCAGTTTTAGTGGAAAGTAGAGGTCAGGTGAAGAGAGAGGAGAGTTGGTTAAGATGTGGACAGCACTATTTCAAATAGGGTCAAGACAGAGATTGCATACCAACTGAAAAAAAACAGAAGAAATCCCTGATGCAAGCCAGATATACTCCCTTAGAAGTCTGGCAAAAATATTTTCTTCAAATATTTCAATAATGAAAGAAAGGAAAAATAATATGGACAGTGGTTGTAGCCTAATTTTGTGGAGGTTAACATTACCAGCACTTATTGTTTTGGTAAATGAAAAATTTTATTTATTTACTTATTTTCATAAAGCTTTTTACTGCCTTGATGAGATTTTTAAAAAGGATACAAATATTTTTTCAACCGAATAAATATACTTTTAACTTTTTCTTATAAGGAAATATATTTTTTCTAGCATATTTCATTAATCTTTATTTTTCTGGCACCTAACCAAATAGTTAATTCAAGAATGAGTATATCGGCAAAAGAGCCCTTCAATCACCGTCCCTTATATCAGTTATCTAGAGAGAAGGGAAGTAAAATGAGATAAAGAAAAGTTGTTAACTGGCATGAAAATATTAATATTAGGGCTACCTCCAGGCTTTGAGCTTAAAATAAAGATTATGTGTGATATTTTATCACAGTTCAGCTGTATCAAATATAAAGAAAGCTTTGTGTATATGAGTATTCACTTTACTTCTTAAACCACATATGTATGTGTATCAAATATATGTCACTGTGTGTAAAAAGATGAATAAGTCTGTCTTTAGATACACTTAGAAGTACCGTGCTAAATTACTTGAGAAGAAAGGTTTTGAGAACAAATAGGTGAAGTATATCTAAAGAGGTTCATAAAAGAGAAGCTAGGGTTAATATGTTTGGTTTCAGGGGAATGGAATGAAGTTCCGTGGGAGTAAAACAAGGGACAGGTTTAAAAGTGATTTTTCAGTAAATGTTGGTATAACTTTTATTTGTTATTTTCTATTTATATTTCACTTCAATTAGTATTTGTATATGGAGTTGAGGGAGGTACTTGTTCTGGATAGACTCTCAATTTTAATGAGCAGAAGTTGATCCAACCCTAATTTTAGGCTACTTGGTAAGAGCTAATACACAGTACACTAACTTAGTGGAATGCATCCAGCCACAAGGGAAGTGTTTAGCACAGGATGTCCATACGTTACAAGTTCTATTTAGCTCCATCTGTCCACAGACTCTGCCTTAAACGTGCTTAATGTGAAGTTTTCTCCAGGCTTTGTGCAAATACACAAACACAATAAAATGAGCCAAAGTCTCTGGCATCACTGCATTTTGTGCGAAATCTTCTTTACTCGGGAATTCTGATAACAATGTAGTTCTTCCCTTGTCTCCATAATTTAAACTTCTAAGACTCTTCCTTTTGGCTTCTTCCTTCATGGTATCTTCTCATGTTTTTGTTGTTGTTGTTACTGTTTCTTTTTTTTACTATATACTGTTTTTGCATTTATTTATTAGGAATTTAACCTATCTTTTAAATTGTGTTATCATTATTAGCATTTTTGCTATTGCTTTTGTCAAAATGTTGCATAAGCTTTGAGTATTTTTAGCGCACAATTTTTACAAACTGAGAAGTTTTTCAAGAATGCATGAATCTAGTTATAGCAGTAATCCAAATTTATACTATTAGTGAGGCAGTAAGGACTAATCCAGAGCTTTCTGCTCCATTCTGCCCATTTTTGAAGAGTTCTATGAGATGCTGGACTCAAACAAATACCCTTTCCCACTGCATGAAAATGATCTTGTTAGGTCAATTAGGATTGAAATATAATATCACTACTATATATAACCAAGAATGCCCCAATGGGACCAGGACAGTAACATAGGGCCTGTAATCTACTGATGGTCAGAAATGCAAATTTCTAACCAGAAATAAGAAGGTTCCTGAATAAAAGTTAGTTATCCCTTGTTACTATCATATAATCACACCTGAGAGGAAGAAAAATTTTAACAAAGATTGTTTGTTGAATTAGACTGAATCTGGAGGATGGAAATCTAATAGGCTCCTGGTATCATTTCATAAAAGGATGTTGCCATAATTTGAATGTGCCGCCTTCAAAATTCACGTGTTGCCAATGTGTTAGTAGTAAGAGGTGGGACTTTCAAGAGGTAATAAGGGCATGAGGGCTCATTACTCATTAATGGGATTAAGGTCCTTATAAAAGAGGCTTCATGCAGCTTTTGGTTCTCTTGCCCTTCCTTCAGCGTTCCACCATGTGAGGACACAGTGACCCTCCCCTCTGGAGGATACAGCCCTAACCAGACAACTGAACCTGCCGGTGCCTTGATCTTAGACTTCCCAGCCTCCAGAACTGTGAGAAATAATTTCTGTTCTTTATAAATTACCCAGTCTCAGGTATTTTATTATAGCAGCAGAAATGGACTAAGACAGACATACAAAAGACTGAAAGAATTTTGTAAAATTTCTTAAGCTTATGACTTGACCATGTATGTAGTTTTATTCACGCTATCTGTTGTTTAGAAATGGCAGTGAAGCCCTTATTATTTACAGAGGCTTTCCAGAGTGCGTGGTACTCTGCTAGGTACTTTAAATATATTGTCATATAATTTTTATGGTAGACATAATCTTCATAGTTGAGGAAATTAAAGATCAGAGAGATTGGTAATCACAGAACTAGTAGGTGGTGGGGACAAGACTTAAATGCTTGACTCAGGATGCCATAATCCTTTCAGTACAACACAGGTTTTCCAATTATGGAATGCAAAAGAATTATGGAAAACTGGAGGGATAAAAAGAGAAAGAGAGAATGAACACTAAGTTCCTCCTAGACCTACTGAATCTAAGTCTCTCTACTGACTGGCCAATCTTCTCCATGTTTCACTCTCACAATCCAAAATTCAGAGGAAGCTAGTGTATTCATCTTCGATATCTAAAGTCACCCCTACAAGTACTAGTTGGAAGCTAGCTTCCTATGAATCATATACCTACCCTGATCTAATCAGGGCTGTTGTGAGAAAATTCAAAGCAATTTCTCTAAGCAGGGCTCAAGATAAGAGATAAGAGAGGACAGTGGGTGTGGCAGGTAGCATGACTTTGATATACAATATATTTTCCTTCTTGGATGTAATGCACAAAACATCTTCTTATAATTCCAAAGATGATCTAGTATCATGTGAAACTATAAATGTATTCACAACCTCCTTAACAGCCATGACCAACTACTTTATCCAAGAGTGTATTAAGCGATGTAGTAGGAGAAAAAATGCCCCCTCTAATATATTTATTTCCTAATCCACAGAACATGCAAATACATTCAACAACATTTTAGTAAGCTGGTTGTCAATTTTTTTCTTGCAAATCCCATTGTCCTAAAGCCAAAACCATTAATATTGGGAGTGAGGCATCTTTTGGCAGGATTCAGATTACTGTGCCTAGTTATCTGCTGCTTTTCTTTTAACCTCTGCAACTCCTGTGCCTAGATCACTACATCCATGTCGTTTGCTTAATAGTTGCCCCTTGGGCCAGGCAAATCCCAAATCCTCCCAATACGGTAGTTAACAATAATAACATTTTGGTTTCTGTCCCTATATATCAGTTGGCTTAGAAAACTATCTTTAAATTTCTATTCTCCAAATGTATCCTAAGGACCATGTGTATAAGAATGCCCTAGGAGGGCTAGGTAAAAATGCAGACTCCGAAACTAATCTCAATTCTATAGACTCAGAGTATATGAGTACAAGCTCCAGGAATCTTCATTTTTAACAAGTTCATTAGGTAAGTCTTATGTACAATAAGAACCATTGCCTGGCTGGCATCTCTTATCAATTGACTGCTAATGGCTAGAGAGATGGGTGAATAATTGAACTCTGATGGATGAATTTGGTGTGGCAGTGAAAGAACCAGTATCATATTCCTTCCTGGGGAAGATTTGCATTTCTTTTTGTCATGGGCAGAATGTTTGTCCCCTGCCCCTAAATTCATATGTTGACATCTAATCTCCAATGTGATTAGATATAGATATTGGAGGTGAGACCTTTGGAAGTTAATTAGATAACGAGTATGGGGCCCTCATGAATGGAATTAGTGCCCTTATAAGAAAAGGCCAAAAAGCTACCTTGATCCTTTTCCACCACGTGAGGATGCAAGAAGAAGTCAGCTGTCTGCAACCCAGAAGAGGGTCCTCACCAGAACCCAACTGTGCTGGCACTCTGGTCTCAGAATTCTATCCCTCACAACTGTGAGAAAAATTTTCTGTTGTTTATATCCATGGTACATGGTACATTGTTGTAGCAGCCCAGACTAAGACATATTTCAACATAAAACCAAGTAGAGTGAGGCAAAAAGGGTTAATGTACTAATCCAAGATCACAGAGCTAGAAGGAGCTGAACCAAGATTCAAACCGAGTCAGTGGTACCACTGTTACCCTCTTAATTACTGTTCTGTGTGGAAAGACATAGGGTCTTGGAGTAGTTCAGAGGATAAATATGTCACAACATGTAACTAAGTTGTAATTGAGCAGAACAGCCAAAAATAAGTTTTGCATATGATACAGGCATAAATAAATATAAAAAAAGTATTCATCTGTATTTGTGGGGAGGGGTGAAATGTGAGGATTGTATTAGAACCTAATCTGCTTCAAATTCCATTCTCATTTTTAGAAACTCAGTTAAAAGTTTTCCCATTAAAGGAAACAGTGGCATTCATCTGGTTAAAAGGAAATCAAATGTGTTAGAATTCTTGCCTTTGTTAATAAATTAAGAAAAAATTCTTAGTGAAAGCCATTTTAAATGATCTACAAGCTCCACCTGGCTTGGGATCTTAGCAACCTGCAAAAATGTAACAGAAGTAACTAAGAAATAAATGAAAATCTAAAGAAGAAATAAATTTGAACTATTTTTTTGCACACATTACCCTGGTTCTCACTCCTGTTAAGAAAAGTTACCCAAAATTTGGAACCAAGACAAAAGAATGGTTGCATGGCCTCTCAATGTTATACTTCAGCCTCTTAACAGGATCTTTCTAGTGCTAGGATTATTTAATTGCTATGGTTTAGCACTGTGAAGGTACTTTTTTTTTCTGGAAGAGTTGCAAATAATTAATGTTCAGTAGAAAAGATAACATCAAAGATTATAGTATTATTGACCAGTAGGATATTAACCACTTTTTTCCCAGACTCAAATTTATTTCACTATGTCTTTTCTGATGGTTTACTGTATAATCCTTAATTTCTCTAATTTTCTTTAAATCATCTTTACAATTCTATTTTCTTCATTGATGAAAATAAATAAATTGTTGACAGTGTCATTCTACATGTGTTTGAGTCATTTTTAACTTTTTAAAAATAAAATTTGACAATTATGAAAGTTGTTCCACCAAGATGCCCAAGTGCACTTACCCGCTGGAGCTAATTAAATTGCATTGCTGTCTGGGCGTGGTAGCTGACGCCTGTAATTCTAGCCCTCAGGGAGACCGAGGCCGGAGGATCCTTTGAGGTCAGGAGTTTGAGAACAGCCTCAGCAAGAGTGAGACCCTGTCTCTACTAAAAATAGAAAGAAATTAGCCGGGCGACTAAAATAGAACAATTAGCTGGGCCTGGTGGCACATGCCTGTAGTCCCGGCTACTGGGGAGGCTGAGGCAGGAGGATCACTTGAGCCCAGGAGTTTGAGGTTGCTGTGAACTAGGCTGATGCCACGGCACTCTAGCCCAGGCAACAAAGCGAGACTCTATCTCAAAAAAGAAAAAAAAAAAATTGCTTTGGCTAACAAGTGTACCTCCTACTTTATTTCAGGTATTTCTCTTTTTCGCCCCTCAGAGTGAAATCCAAGCAGCAGTATAACTTTACTGACTGTTCTGGCATGTTCCTCTTATTTTTCTGACTGTGTCTTGTTATATTTCTGGTTCTTGGGTAAGTTTAGCTCCAGCTCTGGTTTGAAATTGGCTGATAATTTATTTCACATTGCTGGCAGCAATTATTGGAAATCGGGTTTTATGATCTATTTGTTGATCTTTATCAACTTGATGGGAATCTATTCTCTGTTGACTGCAATATGGCAGAGAATTTGGTTTGTTAACCATGTTTTTGTTTGCTTGTCTAACTATTTGTGAACTCAAATTAATTAAACAAATATTTTGTACCCACTGAAAAATTGAATATCTAGACTGGTGAATTTTTGTTTTCTGAGTTTACATCTTTTAACCATGGCTGAGGTTGTGGAACTGGATCTGCAAGTTCTCATATGTATAATTTAAACTAGCCCATACGTCCTATTGCATGAATATGAAATAATATTCTACCTTTGGTATATGTTAATGAATTAGATTATAAAGTCTCTAATACTAAAGGAGCTCCAATTTGATTGGTTCATAGACACTAAAAAAACTTACAAACTATAAGGAAACACAAGAATTAAAAAAAAAAAAACCCTGAATTTCTAATACTGTAAATATGCCGACCCTTTAAGAAGAAAAAAAAAAATCTTTTCATAAAAACTATTCGCTCAGAAGCATTTTATATAAGAACCCAAGTTTAAAGGACCATGGTGAATCCTTTGACAAATGGGACTGATTTGATAATTTTGGTTTAAAGAGAACTATATGTCTCCTCCTTGACTTAATTAGTGGGGAGAATAATATAAGCATTTAAGATTAGAAAATATGGGCCGGGCGCGGTGGCTCACGCCTGTAATCCTAGCTCTCTGGGAGGCTGAGGCGGGCGGATTGTTTGAGCTCAGGAGTTTGAAACCAGCCTGAGCAAGAGTGAGACCCCGTCTCTACTAAAATTAGAAAGAAAGTAATTGGACAACTAAAAATATATAGAAAAAATTAGCCGGGCATGGTGGCGCATGCCTGTAGTCCCAGCTACTCGGGAGGCTGAGGCAGGAGGATCACTTGAGCCCAGGAGTTTGAGGTTGCTGTGAGCTAGGATGACGCCTCGGCACTCTAGCCCGGGCAACACAGTGAGACTCTGTCTCAAAAAAAAAAAGATTAGAAAATACGTAAAATTATGTGTTCAACTAATTTGAATTATAATTCTGTCAAACTTTTTCATATCAATAACAATTATGTTCCATCATATGTCAGCTTAAACATAATCTCCAAGATGCTTAGCCTTGAGACTAATCTCTAAGAACTTTAAGACACTGAGCAATTATTATTAATTAATGGTTCCTCTTTGAACCCTGGATGTTACCTGGATAATTTCTAAATATGATAGAATACTGAAACATTGGTCATCAAATATAGTTTTTATATATACTTTTGCTTCTTACTTGTATGTGTTATTAAGCAGCTAAAAGTGTTCATTTTTGCCATTCTCAGAAAGTGTTCAAATGATGTGTGTGAGGCTATGAGGGTTATCTTAGATACTCTTCACTGACCCGCTAAAATGCTTCCATATGGCAGGGAGGAACATCCCACCTCCTGGTTCTCTTTGTGAAATAGTGGTTAATTTGATTAAAATGCACATGTAATGTGGTAGTAATAATAATATGGGTAATTGAGACTACAGGCAATCCTAGCTTTGTGCAGTTCTGATAAGCAGGAATTTTAGTTACCATGTGTATTAGCTTCCTATGGTTGTTGTAACAAAGTACCACAAACTGGGTGACTGAAAACGATAAAAATTTATTCTCGCAGGTCGGGCGCGGTGGCTCATGCCTGTAATCCTAGCACTCTGGGAGGCTGAGGCGGGTAGATCACTCAAGGTCAGAAGTTCGAGACCAGCCTGAGCAAGAGCGAGACCCCGTCTCTACTAAAAAATAGAAAGAATTGTGAACTAAAATAAAATTTTAGGACTCACCCCCCCACCGGCTGACTAAATGGACCCCCTCATGGCCAAAGGAATATCCTAAAACTAAATTGCCTGCCAGGAGGAAGGAGGTCAGACATGCCTTATCATGCCCCCCTCCTCCCTTCTTGGGGGCATCCTTTGTAACCCATTAACAGGCCTAAAGGTATGCAAGACAAACCTGCAGGTCCTCGATTTACACAACAAATCTGTGTCAGTGGCTTATCTCTGATAAAGAGCTCCTTATGTTAAAACATTCCAAGCCTTTAGACAAAGCTTCATGTCTTTAACCAATCACAAGCCAAAGAATCCTTAAACCTACCTATAACCTGTAAGCCCCCGCTTCGAGATGGCCCACCTTTTCGGGCCAAACCAATGTGTGCCTCCCACGTATTGATGATTTATGACTTCACCTGTAACCCCTGTCTTCCTGAAATGTATAAAACCAAACTGTAACCCAACCTCAGTGAGTCCACTGCTCAAGACCTCTTGGGCGTGGCTCCGGGTCATGGTCCTCAAATTTGGCTCAGAGTAAATCTCTTTAAAATTATTTTACAGACTTTGGTCTTTTTTTCTGTTGACAAAATGATCTGGACAACTAAATATATATATAGATAAAAATTAGCCGGGCATGGTGGCACATGCCTGTAGTCCCAGCTACTTGGGAGGCTGAGGCAGAAGGATCGCTTGAACCCAGGACTTTGAGGTTGCTGTGAGCTAGGCTGACACCACAACACTGTAGCCTAGGCAACAGAGTGAGACTCTGTCTCAAAAAAAAAAAAAAAAAAAATATTTATTCTCTCACAGTCGTAGATACTAGAAGTCCAAAATCAAGGTTTTGGCAAGGCTCTCCTTCCTTGCCTCTTCCACTTCTTTTAGCCCCAGGGGTTCCTTGGCGTATAGCTACATAACTCTAATCTCCGACTCCCGTCTTCACATGGTGGTGTTCTGTCTTATTTTCACATTGTCTTCTTACAAGAGCATTAGTTATATTTGATTAAGGGCTCACCACCACCTTACTCAAGTATGTCCTCATGTTAACTAATTACACCTGCAAAGACCCTATTTCCAAATAAGGTCACATTCAGGGGTATGGAGAGTTAGGACTCAAATTACTTTTCAGGCTCACAATCCAACCCATAACACCAAGGTTTAGTTAAATAATACCAGTCCCCCAACAATATGGCTCAAACTTCAGTTATCGTGGTATATTAACGATGAATAATTGCATAAAGTAAAAATTTTGCTGCTGGCTCTTCAGTCCAGAAATCACTGTAAATAACAGACACACATCATGTTCAATGATCCATCATGTCACTTCTTTCAAAATCTGTCAGAGCTTGGTCACTGTGCCTCTGTTCAGTTCACGCACAGACAGCAAAGCATGTAATTGTTTTCCCTCCTTCTCTCCCAGTTGCCTCCTTGTAGTGTTTTACAAAAATAGATAATCAAAAAAGGGAACTGGCCAACAAAAATGAAAGTGCAGACCAGGCGCGGTGGCTCGCGCCTGTAACCTAGCACTCTGGGAGGCCGAGGCGGGAGGATCACTTGAGCTCCAGGAGTTCGAGACCAGCCTGAGCAAGAGTGAGACCCTGTCTCTACTGAAAATAGAAAAAATTAGCCAGGGAACTAAGAATAGAAAAAATTAGCTGAGGTGGTGGCGCCTGCCTGTAGTCCCAGCTACTCTGTAGGCTGAGGCAGGAGGATCGCTTGAGCCCAGGAGTTTGAAGTTGCTGTCAGGGGATAGAGCAAGACTCTGTCTCAAAAAATAAAAAATGAAAGTGTAGCAAAGAAACTAAAATTGGTGATGCTGGAATTGAAATGCTAATCAAACATAATGGAGTTATAGAAGAAATAGCTGACTACAGGAAGGTTGACATTGCCACCATTTGAGAGATTCAACATATGCAGCCAGAGAAACTTAGCAAATGTGAACTTATCAACATAAATTAAGAGAGTGATTGTAAAAGAATAAAGATGTTTCAGAGGAAGTGATGCCACCAAAAATCTTCATATTAAAATGAAATCTCAGAGATATTTCATAACATTGAAAGCACAAAGTAAAATGTTGGAAGCTTACCAAACTTTGAAAAGTCTGTGAGAATGCACCAAGGCGCAGAAAATATACTCCTCCATGTTGCAAGTTATACAACAAAAAAAGATAAGCACTGTTCAAACTGTTCTTGGTAAGTTTTTTGCAAAGAAATAAAACACTAAATTTTCAACATTTCTAATGTTTTAAAGTACAGCATACTAAAAATATGTTTTAACTTTTTGTTTCCCCATATACATTTATGATTGACAGTAAGAAAATTTTTGTTGTTTTAATAACATTTTTTGAAGGTGAAAAAACAATTGTAATTTTTCCCATTTTTTTATTGTGCTAAAAAACACATAAAATTTACCATTATAATTGTAAGGGGAAATCCATTTGTATAGGCAATAGGTTTTCTAGGCTAAACCAATATGACTGCCGGCATATCTTCTGCCAGCCTTCTCGCAAAGCGTGAGTCAGCACGCTTATGTAACCATGACGTCACCTCCTATGTAAAACCCACGTGATCACGCCTTCGCTCGGCATGTTGCTGCTATTGTTCCCAGCCATGTGTAAGTGCTCGCCACATTCTCGCCGCTGCGGCATGTTCCCAATAAAGAGTATGTCTCATCTACCTGCTGCCGCTTGGCTCTTATTTCAATTCCCGGAACCTGCTCTGGTACCTTCGCTGGCCACGGAACTCCCTCCCCACAATAACCGTTTGAAATGTACGGTTCAGTAATGTTAAGTATGTTCACATTGTTGTGAAGCAGGTCTCCAGAACGTTTTTATCTTGCAATCATTGATTGACTATGAAGATCATTTTGCTTGGTTTTGGCTTGCACGGTCATTTTTATGGTCCTGCACTACTGTGAAAGGCACGTAAAGGCTACCTTTACATGTATCAGTCAGGGGCCAATCAGAAGATAGAAAACTACCAGTTACTTTAACAAATAGATCTAATATACAAAACTGTTAACTGAATATAAATTTCTTAGCTGGCCACTGAAAAGGTAAAAAGACAACTCTGAGATAACATGGAGGTAGCAATTGCAGTAAGCAGCTAACACCTGGTATTAAAGAAACAAAGGGAATGGGATGGAATGATTACAAGTTAGAAATTTAGAGGAGAGGTTCTGTGGAGCTAGAATTCAGACTTTTGAGGAGGAGATGCTGAGAGGGTACTAGTCAGTTACTGGTGTCTCTGAGGGTATTGGAGAAATGCTGAAATTCATTCTGTCACTTGTAGAAAAACTGCAAACTGGATTAAACTGCTGCTACAGGAAGGAACTGCTGCTGCAAGGGTGAAGAAGGACGGTCACAGGAACCACAAGCAGACACAAAGGGGCAGGTCCTTTCTTCTTCCTCTCGCCTTGTGGTCTCCCTCTCGTTCTATTGACAGAGCCTAAAATGGAGCCATCTGGCAAGGCAGAAAGGTTTGAACAATACCAGCTCTAACATCACAAAGCAAAATATAGAAGGATGGTTTTGGAGTTGGGAGGCAATAATTTAATAACTGTCACACCATTCTAGGAGCAATAGAGGCAGAAGGGTATAACTGTATTGCAAGGTATTGGGATGTGTTTTCGTTTATCAAGAGAAATTGAGAATATTTTTGTCCTAAAGTAATATCCCTGATTGATCCAGAATGTGAAAGGAGATCTAAGGATAAAACTTAAATGATTATAGAAGATTGCAAATGATATGCAGAACATGAACTTTATTTGAAGTGGCTTCTAAAACCTGTAATGTCCGAAAAGAAGGAATTAATCCGAAAAACACCAATGAATGTGTTTTTCAAAAGTTCTCCAAAGTTCACTCAGTAAAAAGGTTTTTAAAAGGAGCTTGTTAATCCTTTTCTGCTAAATATGAAATTGATCCAGCCTGAGCAAGAGCGAGACCCTGTCTCTACTAAAGAAAGAAATTAGCTGGACAACTAAAACTATATAGAAAAAATGAGCCAGGCATGGTGGTGCATGCCTGTAGTCCCAGCTACTCGGGAGGCTGAGGCAGGAGGATGGCTTGAGCCCAGGAGTTTGAGGTTGCTGGGAGCTAGGCTGATGCCACAGCACTCACTCTAGCCAGGGCAACAGAGCGAGACTCTGTCTCAAAAATAAATAAATAAATACATAAATATGAAATTGATAAAAAATTTTTCTTTCTGTTAAAAAAAGTTTAGTCATAGAAAATTAAGAGATAGTAAAATGTTATTTTGAAAATTTAAAAAAATTAGTTGTGAGAAAATACACATCAATCTCTAGAACTTTTTCATCATGCAAAATTGAAACTTTTTTGGGGGGCTGTGCAAAACAGCAGTGCACAAAATTGGAACTCTATACCCATTAAGAAACTCCTCCCTCCCTCCTCCAGCCCCTAGCAACCACTATTTTCCTTTCTGTTTCTGCATTTGACTACTCTACATACATCATATAAGTGAAATCATGTGATATTTGCCTTTTTGTGACTGGGTAACTTCACTTAATGTTCTCAAGGTTCATCCATGTTGTAGCATGTATCGATGTCTTAGTCTGTTAGGGCTGCTCTAATAAAATACCGTAAACCAGGTAGCTTATAAACAACAGAAATTTATTTCTCACAGTTCTGAGGGCTGGGAAGTCCAAGATGAAGATATCAACAGATTCGGTGTCAGGTGAGGGCCCACTTTCTCATAGCTGGCACTTTCTTGCTGTGTCCTCACATGGGGAAGGGATGAACAAACTCCCTTGTGCCTCTTCTATAGGGACACTAATTCCATTTAGAAGGGCTTTGCCTTCATGACCCAATAACCTCCCAAAGGGCCCTACTTCCTAATACCATCACCTTGGGGATTAGGATTTCAATATATTCATATTGGGGAGGGGGGCACAAACATTCAGACAATAGCCATCAAATTTCCTTCCTTTTTAAGGCTAAATAATATTCTATTGTATGTGTATACCACATTTTATTTATCAATTCATCTATTGATGGATATTTGGGTTGCTTCTATATTTTGGCTGAATAGTGCTGTGAATAATGCTGCTATGGACATGGGTTAGAGACTCTGCTTTCAGTTCTTTTAGATAAATACCTAGACGTGGGATTGCTGGATCATATGGTAATTCTACTTTTACTGTTTTGAGGAAGCACCATATAGCGTTCTGCATAGCAGCTGCACCATTTTACATTCCCACCAGGAGTACACAAGGATTCCAATTGCTCCACATCTTTGTCGACACTTGTTATTTTCTGGTTTTACTTTTTTTTAATAGTAGCCATCTTAACAGGTATAAGGTGATATCTCACTGTGGTTTTCATTTGCATTCCCCTAATGATTAGTGATTTTGACCATCTTTTCATATACTAGTTGGCCATTTGTATATCCTCTTTTGAGAAATGTCTATTCAAGTTCTTTGCCCATTTTTAAGTTGGTTTTATTGTTATTGTTATTGAGTTGTAGGAGTTCTTTATATATTTGGGATATTAACCCCCATATCAGATACAATCACATGCCACATAATGACATTTCAGTCAATGATGGACTGCATATATTTAATACAACAATGGTCCCATAAGATTATAGTTCTGTATTTTTACTATACCTTTTCTATGTTTACATACACAAATGCTTACCATGTGTTACAATTGCCTACAGTATTCGGTACAGTAGCATGCTATAAGATTTGTAGCCTAGGATCAGTAAGTATAGCCTAGGTATACCACATAACCTATGAGTGTGGTAGGCTATCCCATCTAGGTGTATTTAAGTATACTCTATGATGTTTGAACAATGATGAAATTGCCTAAAGATACATTTATCAGAACACATCCCTGTCATTAAGTGATGCATTACTGTATATGATTTGCAAATATTTGCTCTAATTCCATTGGCGACATTTACAATCTGTTGATTATTTCCTTTGATGAACAGAAGTTTTAAATTTTGATGTAATCCAATTATTTTTTCTTTGTTGTCTGTGCTTTTGGTGTATATCTCAAAAATCATTGCCAAATCCAATATTCTGAAGCTTTCCCCCTAAATTTCCTTCTAAGAGTTTTATAGTTTTGGCTCTTAGGTATTTGATACTAAATACATTTGAGTTAATTTTTTATATGATGTAAGGTAAGGTTCCAACTTTCTTTTTTTGAGGGGGACGGTGTGGGGGGACAAGTGCCTCACTCTGTTGCCCAGACTAGAGTGCAGTGCCATCATCATAGCTCACTGCAACCTCAAACTCCTGGGCTCAAGCAATTCTCCTGCCTCAACCTCCCAAAGTGCTAGAATTACAGGTATGATCCACCTTGCCCGGCCCAAACTTTATTCTTTCGCATGTGGATATCCAGTTTTCCCAACATCACTTGCTGAAAAGACTGTCTGTTCTCCACTGAATGATCTTGGCATTTTTGTGGAAAATCATTTGACCATATATTTAAGGGGTTTTATTTCTGGACTCTCTGTTTTATTCCATTGGCCTTTATGGTTTCCTTTATGCTAGTACATGTTGAGCATTCCTAATTTGAAGCACCAGCATGATGCTCATTGGACCATTTCAGATTTTGCATTCTTGGATTAGAGATGCTCAATCAGTAAATATAATGCAAATATTCCAAAATCTGAAAAAAATCTGAAGTCCAAAATACTTCTGGTCCCAAGCATTTCAGATAAGCAATATTCAACCTGGACCACACTATTTTGATTATTGTAGCTTTGTAATAAGTTTTGAAATCAGTAAATATGAGACCTTCACATTTGTTCTTTTTCAAGATTATTTTGGCTATTCAGGGTCCCTTTACAGTCCATGTGAATTTTAGGATGGATTTTTCTATTTCTGAAAAAAAAGCAATTTTTTTTACCTTCTTTGTGAGATGTTCAGTTAGAAGAGATTGGTATCTCACCAAAATCATGTTCTATGCTTTGTGCTATCTTATTATTATTGTTGTTGTTGTTATTTTAGTTTCTCACTGCTATGGTTTAAATGTCCTTGCCAAAAGTCATGTTGAAATTCAGTTGCCA
>NW_012149519.1:953240-955185 GCF_000956105.1 Propithecus coquereli | reverse complement strand
CATGAGGGCTTTGCCTTCATAAATGGATTAATGCTATTATCATGGGTGTGGGTTAGTTATTGTGGGAGTTCAGTCTCCTTCTTCTCTCTCAGTCTCTCATGTCATGTGTGCTTACTTTCCATGTGATACTTTCTGCCATGTTATGACATAGCAAGAAAGCCTACATTAGATGCAGCCCGTGGATTTTGGAGTTCCTAGCCTCCAGAACCACGAGCCAAATAAATATCTTTTCTTTATAAATTACCCAATCTGTGCTATTCTGTTGTTAGCAACAGAAAATGGACTAAACCACTCACTCTGAAAGACCTAAGTTCTTTGCAATTACGTTACCTTCCGCTATGTTTAAATTATTTTATTGTCACATTTAGTAATAAGCAACCAAGCCATAACTATTTATGTTCAAAGGCACATATGATCCTATCATTACCAAGTGGGCAGATCTACTCTGATAGTTTCCAATTTGCCCTTCGCCAGATCAGAACCTAAATTCAGAAAAAAGAAATTCAAGATGGCTTTTACACTTCCACTGTCTTAGGGGTTTTCCAGAGAGTCCCTTAGCAATCACAAAGATTTATTCTTTTACCCTATTAAAAGAGGAAGCCAAAATTCAAGTTTGTTTGGTATGCTCTACGTTTTGTAATTATTTCAAGACTATTTTAAGAATTACCTAGTAAGAACTGTCAAATCAAAATATAAGTGTAAATTTCCCTTGGTTAATTTTGAACAGGTGAAATATCTTCAACATAAGTATGTTTCAGATACTGTGTGCACTTTATATGGAAGGAGCTTTGCCCAGTGCTCTCATTGTCCCTAGTATCTTATCTTCAGGAAAGCATAGATTAGTATTTAATGAAATTGTTACATATTTTACCCTGTAAAGAATTTTATTCTCCATTCTGATATTATTGGCAACTATTGGTAATTAATCAGAGCCTTTCAGAATAATCTCCAATATGTGGTTTCTGCTTTTCTCTCATGCTTGCGTAAGAGCTCTGTCATAAGCTACCAGTAAAAATTGGATCTTGAACAAAGGACAGCTTTAGGGCCTGATGAACAAGACTGTACCAGATACTCTAATTATTAGTACTGCATTGAATAGATGCATGGCTATAGGCTTCCGAGCCGGCATTGCTTATATCTTGCCTTACTGTATCAAGGGACTAAACTGTGGTTTCCAGATTATTTTAGATCAAAAGCAGATGACTTTGTGGCAACCGACTAATCCAAGATGCTGTGGAAAAAGATCTATGTAGAACTGAATAAATTGATGAGGAAAAGCTAATAGCGGTCATTTATTTTATGAGGAATATTGTTGTATTATTCTTAATGTCCTATTTTCTGATGTGTGTATAAGGAAGCCCTTTATTTTCCTTCAAAGTCTATCTCTAATTCTGAATGTAGTACACTATGCTTTTCACAAACCGAAATGAAACATTCCTTAAATTGTACCATGTTCTCCCTGCCTTCTCAGCATTCAAGAACAAATACTACCGTTGAGTCTCTTTCATTTTATTTTTAATGCCAATATAGTAATTTACATACATTCAATAAGAACCTGTCCTACTTTTATCAAGATACAATTAAACAAATCAATTGTTTTGTCATGGCTATACTAGAATGTCATGTTGGAGAATGCATCTCATTTCTTCCAGTGTGACAAGCCTACCATGAAGGTACATGTATATTTTTTAATCTGTGGAACCAATATTCATAACTGAATCAGGTCAAAATACCATAAGCCCAGCTTTTATAAATATATAAAATCAAGACTAATCTTCAAAATTTTTTGTGATTATAAGGAGAATTATTAAGAAAAATTGTCCAAACTCAGAAACAATACAAAAAACGTGACTACATGACCTTTTAATGCTAACGAGTCCCTCCAAGGATTGTTTCATTTTCTAGGGAATGTACCCTTATGTGACAGAATATTGACTATTGATTA
>NW_012149519.1:921990-952187 GCF_000956105.1 Propithecus coquereli | reverse complement strand
GGCTGACGCCACGACACTCTAGCCCGGGCAACACAGTGAGACTCTGTCTCAAAAAAAAAAAAAAAAACCCTTGGAACTCCCTGGGTGAGAGAAGTGTCTTTGTTACGCTAGTGGGTTGACTCGCTGTGGGCTTCTAGTCAGCCTCAAGAAGGGGACTGGTCACCAGAAAGATGTCACCATGTCATTAGAGGATTAGACATGACTTTGAGCCAGCCTGACCTCTAGGGAGGTGAGAGGGGGCTGGAGATTGAGTTCAACCTTGTGTCCAAGAATTTACTCAATCAATCATGCCTACATAATGAACCTCCCATAAAAGCTCTGGATACCAGAGCTTGGTGGAACTTCCTGGTTGGTGAATATTGATGTACCAGAAGGGCAATCCATCTGAATTATTTGAGGAGAGGGCACTGAATCTCTGCATTTCCTCCCAAACCCTTTCCTATGCATGTCTTCAACTGACTGTTCCTGAGATGTATCCTTTGTAATAAAATTAACCATAAGTATATAATTTTCTTCAGTTGTTCTAGTGAATTACTAAACCTGAAGGAGTTATGAAAACCCCAGATTTTTAGCCAAGTTGGTCAGATGTATGACTGGCCTGGGGACATCTGGAAGTTGTGGCTGGCATCAGAAGCAAGGGCTGGCTTGTGGAGGACTTAACCTGGGGCACGTGCACTAATTCCAAGTGGTTACTGTCAGAACTGTATTGCAATATTCTCCAGCTGGAATTAAAACACAGTACATATCTAACGCTGTATTATGTTAGTAGTTTACATTTCACGTATGAAGAAAACATATCACTCCATTGGTCTGCTTTATCTAGACATCTTCTCCGGAATTCTCTCCCACAGAGAATTTTCCCCCTGGGCACAGCTGATCAGAACAGATACATGACCTAGCTGAGCCAATAAGATTCTGTCTTCCAGAAATGTGTGTGGAAAGACCGAAATGTTAATCTATTGGCTGGTGGTCCCAGAGCAAGTGATATCTGGCATAGTAAGTACCCAATAGATTTTTATTGAATGAGTAATTGAAAGAAGTTTCTGTAACTTTAGGGCTGTGATGGCCATTTCTCCCATATACGTGGGAAAGCAGAGAAATCAGTCTGCTGAAAGAGAAGAGAATGAGCCATGCTATGGTTTGGATATTTGTGTTTCTTCAAAATTCCTATCTTAAAACCTAACCACCACTACAATAGTATTAAGAGGTGGGGATTCTAGGAGGTGATTAAGTCATGAAAGCAGAGCCCTCAGGAATGGAAATAATGTCCTTATAAAGAGGCTGAAGGGAGCTTGTTCACCCCTTCCGCCCTGTGAGGATACATAGAATGTGCCGTCTATAAAGCAGAGAGCCCTCCCCAGATACTGAATCTGCTGGTGCCTTGGTCTTGGACTTCCTAGCCTCCAGAACTATGAGAAATAAATTGCTATTGTGTTTAAAGTACCCAGTCTAAATTATTTTGTTATAGGAGCCCAAAAGGACTAAGACAGCCATGTAGAGGCCGGATGTGGAGACTCATGCCTGTAATCCTAGCATTCTGTGAGGCTGAGGCAGGAAGATCACTTGAGGTCAGGAGTTAGAGATCAGCCTGAGCAAGAGTGAGGCTCCATCTGTACCAAAAATAGAAAAAATTAGCCAGGCATGGTGACACACACCTATAGTCCCAGCTACTCGGGAGGCTTGAGCCCCGAGTTGGAGGTTGCAGTGAGCTATGACCATGCCACTGCACTCTAGCTGGGGTGACAAAGTGAGACTCTGTCTCAAAAAAAAAAAAAAATACGAAGTAGGAGCAAAGTGAGAAGCCAGTAAGATGTTACAACAAGTTCAAGGAGAATCCAAAATCCAAACAACAGATGTATTAATTAATTAGGAGCATTGAAATGAATTTCCAAATGAATGCAAAACTGGCTTTTTGGCGAGAGGAAGGATTGCTCCCTCAAGAATTCACTGGCTTTGGACAAGAATTATTTGCAGTACTGCTTGTTTTCTACAAGTTAATTTTAGTCTCTAAAGTGTTATAAAGTGGAGGTTGGGAGGCTGAGGCAGGAAGATCCCTTGAGGCCAGGAGTTCTGCACCAGCCTGGACAACATGGCAAGATCGCCATCTCTAAAAAGAAGAAGAAGGGAAAAAAAGAGTTGTAAAATTGTCTAGTCAAAGACAAAAGTGAATATCCCTAGACAATCAGATAATCCCAGCGTTATAGCATTTCACTGAAAGTATGTCCAGTAATCTCTTTTGCTTATTACAATGTCTTAAGCGTTTCTTTATACTAGCAAACAAATGTTCCTTGTCTAAAGCAGAGTATTTCTCCTTTCTTTATGAGAAAGTTACCTTCCTTGGGAAAGATCTGCACAGGTGCAGAGAGCAAAGAAGGGAACCACTGCTGCTACAGAGCCTGAATTAATCCTAGCAACCAAAGGATAATAGCACCCCTTAATCCAATCTTCCTAACCAGATTTTAAGCCACTTGAATACAGGAAACTTGCCCAGTTTACTTTCACAAAGTATGTTGTAAAAGTGGGGTTAGGGAAATATTTGCTAATTGATTCCTCGAAGTTAGCAAATTGAAACAAGAAACGTGCGACCCTGTTTGAAGATTTAAAACAGCAATGACAAAACGCCACAAACTAAAAACGAATACTCTTCCTATCCTGCAGTCAAGGATAGTCAGAAACCGAAGATTCTTGTGATCTAATAATGAGCGCTAGTGAGCTCATTCCCAAACCTTCGAGGCCTTGCCATTATTGTATTTCAGGAACCTTTAAAAATCCCTATAAAACATATGACCAACTATACAATAAACATCACAATGAACTTGTATGTTTTTATATATATAAAATAAAGATGCCTGTAAAATGGCTGTAAAAAGTGGGAATTTGTACAAATGTACAAAATGCTAGGGAAAATGGGCTGATTCTATCATTTTTCTTCTATTTCCCATCCCTCTCCCCCATCCCAGGAACTACTGTTAGCATGAAATGATAAAAGAGACCTAATAGTGGAGGCTGCTAAGCACCCACATAAATACAGCCAAGAATGAGTTCTCTTCCTGGGAGCTGACTGTTGGGGTCAGGAAAGCATGTCCTCCACAGAGATTAGTTGGCCCAGTTTGAGCGAGGAGGCCAGTCACTGACGGTGGTTCCCCTATCTTCAGTGGCTACGTGAATGCCTAGGCATGCTGGGGGTGGGGGATAAATGTAAGACTAATGGCCAGAGATAACAAACTCCGAATGCTATGACAGCTAGTCGAGAAACCACACATGAGCCTTGGGACTGCTCAGCCCAAGGGCTCTGAAACCAGAATATGTCACCCCTAAATATGCTTCTTTAACATAAAAATTATGTTTGAGCCGAAGGCAATTAAAAAGCTGCCAACAGATAAAAAGCTCTCTCTCTTTCCTGCTTTCCTGCCTAAAGACTGGATATAAATTCTCATTTACTGGAGACAACTCTTACACTCCTATCAGCCCAGAGACAGCACCAGAGGAAACTGAAAACGAACCTTACTTCATTACTTTCATCCCGTGTATTTACCTTCCCATAGTTCCCAGACCTTGGTAACCTAAAACTGCTTTCTTCTGCCCTGTCATTTTGCTATACATTTATTGTTCTTTGTTGAAGATGCATTTTGAGTTACTTTTCATGGAAGCTTTTCTTTCATGATGTGCACTGCATGTGTTGATAAACTGGATTTCTCTAGTTAATGTATCCCTTTGTTACCAGGGTCTAGTCCAACTAAGAATTCATGAGGGTTGAGGAAAAAAATTATCTTTCCTCCCCTGCATCCTCATCCTTCCCTTTTTTTTCAGGCTCAGAAGACAAACCAGCGACAGGGGGTTTTTTCTCCTCAAGAATTTTATTGTTATTCACCACCACCAGGAACCAAATGAGCATGAAAAATCATGACAGAAAAAAGGGAAGTTGCAACGGTCTCACAGTAACCCAGTTTCCGACTAAGTAAATAACAAGTGGAAAACAATTTTAGAATTTTTCCTTTTCCTTTTATTTCTTCGATAGAAGAAAAGGTGGAGTTTTCCTTTTGTGTCACTCTCTTGCTCCACATTTAGGTGTAAATTAGGCCTGAAGATAAAATACTGGTGCAACAATAAGTATCCCTTGGGTACAAGTGACAATTTACATCTGTCAGAACCCCTAGAACTTTTCCTTGTCCAGGCAGAATATTTTGTGCAAAATGGAGACCAAAAGAATCTCAAGTGAGTTAGTTATCTTCTTTTGGAAAGAGTGGAAGAAAAAACCTCAGTTGCAGTTGAAATTTAGAATTGCAAGCTGGGTGAGGTGGCTGACGCCTGTAATCCCAGCACTTTTAGGAGGCTGAGAGGCAGGAGGGTTGCTTGAGGCCAGGAATTTTGAGACCAGCCTGAGTAAGAGCGAGACCCCATCTCTACGAAACACAGAAAAATTAGCCTGGCCCATGCCTGTAGTCCCAGCTACTCGGGAGGTTGAGGCAGGAGGATAGCTGGAGCCCAGGAGTTTGAGGTTGCAGTGAGCTATGATGACGCTACTGTACTGTAGCCCGGGTGACAGAAAGAAAAAAAAGAAAGAAATTTAGAATTGCAAATTTTGTTACTTAGAAGAAGTCTGTATGCAAAGGCCTGGCATACAGGAGAGCTGTAGATTGGATCACAAAGTAGGTAAAGCCTATGTTCTTCTCTTTCTAATGCTTTCATCCCTTTCACATCTCCCTACTGTCCAACATCTCTTATTTTCCAAGTCCTTTTCAGTTAGCTAATCTCTAGTAATGTTATTCCTCTCTAAATTATTCATGATTTAAGAGTGAATTCTTAAACACCAAAAACACCTAAGGGGGTAAAGGAAAGATTAGTCATAGAACTCAGGCAACACAGCAACCTGTAGAAGAGATATCTCTACCTGACTGTCTCATCTTCTAATATGCTCCTGGTTCCTATTTAGGAATGCTTAGCCATTGTCACACAATCTTCCACAATTGCTATTGGCTCACTTACAGTATCAATTATAGAAATTTTATTAAGTTCTTGTTTTTGATTCTTTTCTTCTAAGTAAAATATAGCAGTATCTATGATTAGTTATTTATACCTTGACTGAAACTTATTCACATTAATTCTGCCACTCTCAGACTTAAATGCCTTTGTCTTGTACTTCTGATAAACCTTCACCCAACAGACCTAGGCACCTACCTTGGTGACCTTGATTCAGACTTGACTGAGTGAAATAATCCTGATTCACATCAAATGAAAGGGGACACTCTAATCCCAGGAGAGTCCTCATGTGCTCAGCAGAGGTAGTTTGACAACATAATCCTGAGATAGGCAGCACCGGCCCACACTAGAACACTTTCACCCAGCTCTGTGCTTACACAACTGGTAAACCCGGAAATCAGCAGCCAATGATGCCACTCAGACTTTGCTTTCCTGATATGGAATATAGTTTACCATATTTTGACTGCAAAAACTATCCCATTTTTCCTCTCCGAAGCCTCATTCCCAAGAGGCTACCTAGAGTGCCTAAGTGAGTTCCCTATTTAGCAGTAAACACTTTTTCGCTAAACTCTCAATCTGTGGTCTTTAATCGTCTTTATGTTTTTCTTTAACATCTTTGTGAAATAAAAGGCTTTATCTCTTTCCAAAGGAATTTCAGGTGTGAAAGGACAAGAAAGAGTGTTTGAGGAGTGGAGCAGTGAATAGAATAAACTTCCCAAGGACCTTGAAATGTTACTTGTCTGAACCTGTAGGATTATAGCCAGTTGAGAATCACTAAATTTTTTTTTTTTTTTGAGACAGAGTCTCACTGTGTTGCCCGGGCTAGAGTGCCGTGGCGTCAGCCTAGCTCACAGCAACCTCAAACTCCTGGGCTCAAGCGATCCTCCTGCCTCAGCCTCCCGAGTAGCTGGGACTGCAGGCATGCGCCACCATGCTCGGCTAATTTTTTCTATATATTTTTAGTTGTCCAATTAATTTCTTTCTATTTTTAGTAGAGATGGGGTCTCGCTCTTGCTCAGGCTGGTTTTGAACTCCTGAACTCAAACAATCCTCCCGCCTTGGCCTCTCAGAGAGCTAGGATTACAGGCGTGAGCCACCGCGCCCGGCCAGAATCACTAAATTTTGTCTTTTACCATTAGCAAAGAATTGGTCAAGTTTAACAGGCTATTATTTGTATTATTAATGCAATATTTTTATTTACTCCCCAAATAGAAAAGTTAGCATATAGAATATACTTGTTCACGCTGCAACAAATACACTATTGATCTGTGCTTGGCTTTTATTGCTTAGCATTCGTGAAATATGCTAATAATATAAACTTAAGAAAGTAGAGAGAACATTGATTCTATTCCTTAAAAGCCCACTCTAGTTTTCTAATATGTCTATGATTTATACCCTAAGAGTTTTTTAAGTCGTACTGAAGTAACTTCATACTCAAAATGTCAGCTGAGTTTTTGTGCTGGTGATGACAATGAAGGACTATTAAGAAGCAGAAGGTTAGGTTTCACTTCTATATGGTTAATATAAAAAGTTATCCATTGGAGGTGGGGGAGTCTGCACATGTGTGGGGGCAGGAGGTACACAGGAACTCTCTGTACTTTCCGCTGTGAACCGAAAACTGTTCTAAAAAAAGTCTATTAAGAAAAAGAGTTATCCAAGTCAGAGTAAGAGAACAAAGAACTGACTGTGTAGAGTCTTTCCTTGGTCACATTTTGACACAAATGACGCTTAACGCTTATTGAGTTGTTAACAATATGATAGATACTGTGCCATGTGATTTGCCTGCTAGAGCCAAGACTCCTATTTGTCACCAGATATTTGTGCTTGTCTTACCCTTAGTAATAAAACCCTCCATTTTTAGTTGGGTATTTGGCTTACCGGCATAAAGCCTTCATTTTCTAGCCACCCTTGCAGGTAGGTGTGCCAAGTGACTAAATTTCTGGCACAGAGATAGGACACAACTGGAATTGGTGAGTATTTTTTCTAGGCAGTATACTCAAAGAGACTTTTTTTTTTTTTTTGCCTCTTCCTGTTAATAGGTTGGCAATTAAGCTATATTCTCACAACTGGCTGAAAGCATCCCTTTCAGCTAGGTGTGGCCACAGGGTTACATTCTAACAAATAATTGTAAGCAAAAGTAGTATCACATCGATTTTTGGAAAAATATCTTTAAAGGGAGGTGGCATAGTTGACTTTGCTCTTTCTACTAACTAGAAGCTTCAGCAGATTTTGAGGATGGAAAAGCAATAAGATAGAAAAAAAACTGAGTCCTTGAGGACTGTGGAACTGCTTTCAAGTTCTGCTCTATTTACTTCCAAATTAATATGCATGAAAGAGAAAAAACTTCCATCTTGTTTAAATATCAGCTGTCTTTAAGTTTCTGTGTCTCATGCTGAATATATTCCTAATAGACACAGGACTAAGTATTTGGAAGTGAGGTACTATACCTAATAAAAACTAAAAACATGGTACTGGACTTAGAAGTTGGGTGGTAGGTTGTATAGACTCAATGTTGCAGGCTGGTCATTTGGTGCAAACATTTTCTTGCTTTAGCTTGACAAGGAGACCACATGCTGACAGGAGCTATGGATTTACAGGACGTGAGAGGAAAGATTAATGACTTTTGTGGGTATCAGCTGCTTCTTGATGCTTTCAGAGAAGCTTACAGGTTAGAAGAAGGCAGTAGAGACGGTAGGGACCACAGTTTTGCTAAAAGGGGTGCTGTCTCAGGCCTGCAATCAGAGTTGACAATTTGGACCCTTGCAGCAGTGAAAGGCCAACTGTTTTTGCACCCCAAACCGAACCAGTTACAAGTAGTGGCTAAAAGCCTACAACCTTAGCAAGAGAGAAAACTAGTACCACTCCATACAAAAGCATCAACTTGCTGGCAAAGAGTAGATTTTAGGGGGTATTTTTCTCCCACCCAAGTCTTTTTCAAAGGACCCCAAGGTAGCTGCTGTTAAATTGAGACATAAATGAATGGACAGAGTACTAGAACAATAAGTAAAAGACCAGTCTTCAGTCTTTAGAAAAAACTATGCCTAGACACGATCTTTGGCTGTGATTATAAGGACAGGGAATTGACAAAGTAAAAAAAAATGAATTCCTATTTGAAAGAATTACATTGCCTACAAAATCTATGACTATTCAATCCCTAAAGCAATCTCCAAGTCTGCGCAAAAGGAAATGGGCTGGGTAAACAATGTATCTCCCAAGAAATGCATCACTCTACAAAGCCACGTCAGATACGGTCATGCAGGATGCCGCTCAAGGAGGAACTTCGGAGTTAGAAAAGCTAGGGACCACGAGGAACTGTATCAGTCTTCTATGGCTGCTGTAACAAAATACGCAGATTGGTGGCTCATGCAACAGAAATTTATTTTCTCACGGTTCTGGAGGCTCGAAGTCCAAGATCAGGTTATCAGCAGGTTTGGTTTCTCTTGAGGTCTCTCTCCTTGGCTTGCAGGTGGCCACCTTCTTGTTTTGTCTCCACAATGGCCTTTCCTCTGTGCATGCACATCCCTGCTGTCTCTTCCTCTGCTTATAATGAAACCGTCGTATTGGATTAGGGCCCTACCCTTATGACCCCATTTCATCTTAATTACCTCCTTAAAGGTCCCATCTCCAAAAACAGTTACATTAGGGTTTAGAGCTTCCACATATGAATTTTAGGTGAGACACAATTCAGTCCATAACAAGGACTATAAACAAAAAAGTTCCTCACAGAGGACAGAATCAAGGGCTGCCTGGTAGGCTGATCAAGGAACTCCATGCTCAGTCCTGGAGTCTCTGCAATTACTGCTCAGCAGGGTTTGATCATTTCCATGGACTGGAGCTAGTGAGTGTTGTGTTTCCTATTTTCCTCTTATCCAATTGAAATTTTAATTAAGTTTATTCTCTTCCTGTTTCACTGTTATACGGTATATTGAGTATGAGTGAGGAGGTAGGGCAAATAACTTTTGGGTTATGAGTTTCTGGACCATTAGAGCCACTACATCTAGACAAGATGGAGATGACTGAATTTCACCCAGAATTTCCATACTTGGAGCTTAAGGCAGTAACCAGGTGACACTTTGGAGTTATCTCTTCCAGGGAGGGGGTCTCTGTGTGGAAAGGACTGTGGCAAAGACTGCTCTTTGTCCCCTGATATGTTCTCTCTCCCTCTTTCAAGTTTTAGCTGGATCTTCATCGTGCCACCTGGTGACAGGCAGATGCCAAGGCGCACAGCGGGTCCAATTTGTCTGCATTCTTCGGTTTCAGTCCTACACCAGGCTCTTCTCCCACCTGCTAGGCCTGCTGACCAATAGCAGCTGCAGGCCCACTGCCAGACACTTAGCAATGTACACACAGAGGTGTCCTAAGAGAGGCACAACTTCCCGTAAAGTGCTTGGTGAGCTCCCCATTTGCAGTCCCACTTTGGCGATGGATGTGCTGGGCTTCTCAGATTTCCTTGCAAGCTTCAACTAGTTTACTCACCCCAGGGCTTTAGGAGGCCTGCTTAGTGACTATTCCTCCAACTTCCCCTTCCAGATCTTTACTTCCTCAACTCCTCCCACGGTTGGTAAACTCTGATCCCTGTAATAAATCCTTTGCCTAATAACCCTCGTAGTGGCTCTGTTGCCTCACTGAACCCTGACTGATACATCGCGTTTTATGACATATGTAGATCACCTTTATTCCACCAGAGTCACATGCATTATCCTCCTAAATCTTCCCACGATCTATGGGAAGGTGGCACAGTTATGATCTCCATTTTATAGATGTAGAAATGGGTTTTGAGAAGTTAAGTATCAATCTCACTGTCATGCAGCCAGCAAGTGGGGAAGGCAAGTTTGGAATCCAATCTGCCTCTTGTTAGAGCCCAAGAGCTTAACCCCAATACCTTAATACATAAGCACTTACTATTCAGAAATTCTACTCGGATTCGTATTGCTTCTGGCTTTAGTGTTTTTGTGTTTTAAGTCAATCATGCTACCTAATCAGGCAACCATAATGTATGAAAAACAAACAATAAAGATTGCTATTGTATCACCAGGGTAACAGCTTTGGAAAAGTATCAGATGTACTGATAGTCTGTTCATGTATTTCCACTTCGGCTCCCCTAAAGCAAAACCCCAGGTCAGGTAAAGGGCTAGGATCCATTTTTTGTTTGTTTGTTTTTTATTTAATATTTAAAAGCCGAGAGAAGATATATGCCCTTAGCATTTAGCCTACTAAAGGGGAGACTTTATGCTCAGTTGCCAACAATTAATTCTGAAAGAACAAAAGAACAGGTCAGAGCCTGATCTTGGGGTATAAATGAAAATGAAGTCAGACCTATGGCATAGTTTTGGGATTTACTAAACATATACCTACAGGGAAGGGAGAAAGAAGGTAGGCAATATGAACAGTTGCTGTAATGTATTAATACATTTGGATTCTCTTAGATCTCAGTACCTGACAGGGAATCAGAGTCCTTATTTTCTTGTCCAGTGTGGAAGATAATGTCAGTATCCTGCTCGCAACCCCTGCAACACTCACTGTTTTTACCTGTTGACAGTGTCCTACTGCTAGCACACTCTGCCTGAGGGCATTTTCTCAGCCCAGGTGCAGAGCAAGTCCTAAGTGCTGGAGAATTAGCAGCCCTGGGAGCTACTGTAAACTCATGACTGATCAAAATTAGAGGATAAATACCCCAGTTTCTTCTCCCCCTCAGGTGGGACTCCTAGAGGTTCCCAGCATGACTAAGCCTCATTGCCCCCACCAGTAACTTGCTAATTAACCTAACTGATGTAGGCTTCCTTTACCTTCCCATCTTATTTCCCCTCTGCCCATCAATGTTTCCTGGGATCACCTCTCAAACTACCTGGATTTACATCTTTTGCTTCGGATATGCTTCTGAAAAAAATCTGGCCTAAGAGCCCAACTACCTGGAAAGGACTCCTGCCCCAAAATAATTGGCTAAAATTCTCCATTTTTTCAGGTTTGAAATTCTACCCATTAGAGATGCGAATGGGGTATCAGGTGTTAACTTGGGAAATTCAAATACCCCTGCAGGGTTATAAAGCAACTATAATTTTTTTCCTTCAGATCTTGGAGAAAATTAGCTGGTTACATTGCTTTCCTCTTACTACTATCCACCCTGGCCACAGTGTTGCTCAAAAGAATCATTAACCATCATGAAATAAGTAAATTCCCACTGCCTCATTCTGGAGCAGGCTTAATAGAGTTGTCTATGTCGGGAGGAGTGTGATCTCAAGTCTGCATCAGCAATTTGGAGTTGAAAGATTGAATGTACCAATGGACAATGGCCAGACCATATATAAAAATACAACTCTGACCCATGAAGGAAATCAGAGCATACCACCCCAAAATATGCTGCTTTAACATATTGATTATTTTAAAATACAGGCAATAGAGAAATAGCAAATGCTCTCTGCCCTCCCTCTTGGTGTCTAAAAGCAAGGCATACATTTTCCATGAGAAAGATACCTTCCTATAACCAGCAAGAAAACATTCCTATCACTGGAAATGGGGAGTTGATGCCAACATGAGTCTGCACACACATAAAAACTCTTACTAATGTAACCATTATCTTCCATTAGCTTTCTCCATATATTTCCTATTCAATTCCCCAAAATTTACCACCCATAGAAGCCCAAACATCTTTCTGTTATCTAGTCACATCTCCACAATTTATCACCCTTTGTTAAAATGTTATATAAGCTCCTGAGTCCTTGTCTTTGACGTTTTCACTTCTTCTCTATAAAGCCCTTTTTGCCATGCAAAAATATTAACATCAAATAAAATTATATATTTTTTTCCTGTTAATCTGTCATTTGTCAGCTTAATTTGCCGTCCCCAGGTATAAACATAAGAGGGTAGAGAAAGGTTTTTTTCTTCCTTCACTGACAATGTGCAGCAACCAGTTTATTTACAATAACCCGCCCAGGAAGACAGTCTGCTCTAAGTCAAACTTGCAGGATGTCAGACTGCTATCTCTAGTGATAGTCTAAGAGGCCTAACAGTCGTTCCCTGTCACAACAAGCCAAAATGGCCAAGACTTGATTAATAACTGACAGTTTCCCTAACTTTTGTCCCTGCTTCCAACTTAGTACCAATCAGTGAAAGACAAATATGCACCCCTAACCAATCACATAGGATTCTAGTTCCCCTGCCTACAGCTTCCCCATGCCAACAGCCTCTAATTGGGGTACAGTTGAAGCTTTCCCTTTTTCCTACTATAAAACTTTCCTACTCTTCTGCCTGCCTTTGAGTCTTTGCCAAATGCACAAGTGACAGTGGTTGATTCCCTTGTTATAGCAATCTCTGAATAAATAGTCTTTGCTTGTTCTCATTCGGTTGGTCTCAGTTCATTTCCCCAGATTGTCTACCCTTGTAACATTCTATCCAAGGCTAGTATTTGATAGTACACCTTATCCTCTCCATCCATATTGTCCTAATATGAATGGCATACTGTTTTAGAGTTCCAAATGCAAGGATGTCTTTCATCCCTGGACAGGATTGCACTTTGATTGCTTTAATAATAATAAGACAGAAGTTTTAGGGCACCAAGAGAAAAAGGCCAGAGGATTTTACATGTCCTTTTCCCACTATCCAATGCAATCACAAAACCAGTATTTAGATACCACCAGTACTGCTTTTGTCCCTTATCCCTTGTCTGAAGATGGGAAGTCTTCATTTGTCTGAAGTTTCCTAGTCCCCTTACATAGCACTGCTCCTTCAGCGTGAGGTTGAAGACTCTCGAGGCTTTTCGTTTCCACACTACCCAGAGAGGGGTCTGTACGGCGTTGTTCCAGAGTCCCATCGTAACTTAAAGGGAAACTTTCACAATGTGAAATTTGCAGCGCTCGCTGTCCAGTGAAGGAGGAGGATGTCCTCACATTCCTTGCAGCAGGAACCCACTTAGGTGGCACCAACCTTGACTTCCAAATAGAACAGTACATCTACAAAAGGAAAAGTGTGGCATCTCCATCATAAATCTGAAGAGGACCTGGGAGAAGCTTCTGTTGGCAGCTCCTGCCATTGTTGCCACTGAAACCCCTGCTGATGTCAGTGTCACAACCTCCAGGAATACCGGCCAGCGAGCTGTGCTGAAGTTGCTGCTGCCACTGGAGCCACTCCTTGTGCCGGTGCTTCACTCCCGGAACCTTCGCTAACAGATCCAGGCAGCATTCCAGAAGCTGCGTCTTCTGGTGGTTACCGATCCCAGGGCTGACCACCAGCCTCTCACAGAGGCGTCTTATGTTAACCCGCACACCACTACTCTGTGTAACACAGTCTCCTCTGCGTCATGTGGACATCGCGTCGCCATCCCATGCAACAGCTAGGGAGCTCGCTCAGTGGGTCTGATGTGGCGGATGCTGGCCCGGACAGTTCTCCGCATGCGTGGCAGCATCTCCCGTGAACACCCATGGTGATGCCTGATCTCTGCTTCTACAGAGACCTTCTACAGGCTGCCCTTGAGAAAGCTGGGACCAAGGAGGACTTTCAGGGTGAACGGACTGCTCCAGCTCCTGAGTTTAGTGCTACTCAACCCGAGGTTGCAGACAGGTCTGAAGCCGTGCGGGTGCCCTCGGTGTGTACTCAGCAGGTCCACGCTGAAGACGAGCGCTCAGCCTGCCACGGAGCCTGGCCCGCAGCTCCCACTCTCAGGCCACTGAATGGGTAGGAACAACCGCTGAGTGGTCTTGAGCCGTCCTTCCACCAACTCTTAAACAAGACGGAAATAAGGTTGATTGAAAATAAACATCAGTTTCTAAAAAAAAAAAAAATGAAAGAAGACTCTTGAGGGACTGCTTGACTGCTTGCAGGTTTGCCAACGAGTCTCTATAGAGACCCTTTTCCACGGGAAGGTGAGGGTGTGTCTTGACCCTTTTGGGATCCATGCAGTGCAACTTCCTTGCAACCTCTTAGGCTGGTTATTTATTTGTTCTCTACTCTCATTCTCACCCTTCTGTGCTCTGCTGTGTGTTGTAGAGTGCTTGGATTCTGTAGTCTATAGCCACCAGCTGATTTTTGGTCAGATTTTGCCAATGGAAGGAAATTAAAGGCAAGAGGAAGGGAGAAGTGACTCTCTTTTTCCACTTTTCAGCAGCTGAAATAGCAGTTATTTCCACCAGTTCCAGCACTGCACACCAGTGATGAAAGAATGGAGGCAGCGATAGCACTGGTGGCAGAGGCAACACCAGTCGTGAACAATCTGGAGCAGAGGGAGCTACAGTGACTCAGACGGCAGCCCGCACTTGCAAGCTCCCGGCTCCTGCTCAGACAGCTGGCCTCCAACAGCAGAAGCCTTGGCTGCACACACCCTTGGCCTCTGCTTAATGATTCTGCTTCCCCAGTCCAGAAATGGTAGTAGTTCAGTAACCTTTCCTTCCTCTCCAGACTTTCCAACAGCTTTAACCAATTCCTTTATTTAAATCTCTTCTGCTTGAAATACCTAGAGTGAGTTGTTTTTTTTTTTTCCCTCACTGCTTACTGAATGGTGGGGACCCTGTCTTGGTGAAATCCAATTAAAATTCCACCCATAATGGAATCTCAGGGCATCTCTCTTTTGTTTTATTTGGTATATAAAGGGACAAGTTTTCTTCTTATTTCTTTGGGAAGCTATTTGCCTGAGAGAAAGAGCCTCTGGCAGTAGATTTGCATAGATTATTCATTCCCCTTTAGCATAGATATGCAAATAATTCCAAGAAAGGGCTCTGTGACCTTGAGCTACTTTACTTAAGAGTAACAGTCCAGGCTGGGTGAGGGTGACTCCTGCCTGTAATCTTAGCACTCTGGGAAGTGGAGGCGGGAGGATCACTTGAGGTCAGGAGTTTAAGATCAGCCTGAGCAAGAGTGAGACCCACCCCTCATCTCTACCCAAAATAGAAAAAATTAGCCAGGTGTGGTGGCTTGCACCTGTAGTCCCAGCTACTCGAGAGGCTGAGGCAGGAGGATCACTTGAGCCCGGTGTTGCAGTGAGCTATGATGATACTATTTCACTCTACCCCGGGCAACAGAGGGAGACCCTGTCTCAAAAAGAATAAAATAAAATAACAGTCCCAATACTTTCGTACTCTTTCTTTATAAATCTAAAAAATATAAATAAATAATAAAATAAATTTAAAAAAATTATTACATGACCAGAGCAAGCTTCATGTGGAGATCTTCTGAAATACCTCACTTGATACACATTTTTCCCAGTCAGCAATCTGAGGTGTGTGGAAGGGTTTGTAAAAGTAAATTAACAACTATCGTCCTCAAACACAAGTGTCCTTCTGTATCAAGGCCTGTTCTGTACTACTGTGGAAGCACTAGCGGTTGTTTAAATACGTCTTTGGCAATAAGTAAAGAACCATTGCCCTAAGTCCCTCTCCTGTTCCTGCAGCCTTAACCATCCTGGTACATTCCTGTCACCTCTCAGGCCTTCCTAAAGTCAAGCGACTAAGGGTTAACAACCCTGTTCCAGTCCTGTGACCAGTGTCTTTTCTGATTGGTTGATGTCCATGCCAGTCACTATTGGGACACAGCTCTGCCCCCAATAGGTATTCCACATTCCCTACATCTCCACTGCCTTGGTGAGAGCGGCTCCAAACCCCGGTAGGGACAGCACAAGGGCTGTGATACAGGACTGGCGTTCCAGCATCGAAGACCTAGGGTCCACCTGGCCTTTAGGGGCTAGGGTCACCCATCCTTTGCTGATGGTCCCACTGACATGACTGCTTATGGGAACTGCAATCTCTGTAAAATTCTGGCTTTGAGCAAAACAGGGAGAGACTGCAGCTGGGCAGGTCTTAGTAGGGGCAAGTGCAGCCACAGCTAGAGCTCTGTATTCTCTGTTGGCATTGCAGACACTCCCAAAATAGGAGGTAGCATGCAGGAAAAGATAAGGTTCTCGGGAGCAGTTTGGAGCCAAGGGTTACCTGAAGTATAGGTACCACTCTTCAATATCATTGTTGAATTTCACCTCTATTTGATGAGAGGAGTTCGTTAAAACTCACTGAATGTCCATTGATCAAAGACATTAACACTGATTCTATTAATAAAAAAAATTAACACCTACATAACATTTTCTCTGTGTCAGGTTCCATTCTAAAAGTATATTAATGCATTTGAGAATTAAAATTATCATCATTGGCTGGGCGTGGCGGTTCACGCTATAATCCAAGCACTTTGGGAGGTCGAGGCAGGAGGATCGTTTGAGCCTAGGAGTTTGCGGTTGCAGTGAGCTATGATGACGCCACTGCACTCCAGCCTGGGCCACAGAGTGAGATCCTGTCTCTAATAAAAACAATAAATAAATAAAATAAAATAAAATTATCATCATCAACTCTATTTTACAAATGAGAAAACTGAGGCACAAAAAAATATTTAAAATACATCTGGCAAGGCAGCATTCGAACCCAGGCAACAGGCACGTGAGCACACATTTTGCCACTTTTCATCTGAAGGATTACCTTTGTCTTAATTTTTCAATAATGTTTTATATTTAATTGTTGATAATACGTATATTGAGTATATAAAAATCCAATTATTATAATGACTAACTAGAAGATTTATGAACAGAGTTGGTTTTATTTCAGCGGAAACTGAGACATCAGCCTCATGAATAACACCACTGGTGTTGGGAACAATTGAAGACTTCCTTAAATGATAAGCCATCTAATAATCTATCAATTCAATCGATATGTTGTTGGAAGAGTTTTATGCAGTTCTTTCTGTGAAATAACGGCTTAAACTGACACATCATTTAGCTAGTGAGAATTGCATTAAAAGGTAACACCAAAGATTTCTAAAAATCGAATTATTTGGAAATTATTAGAATAACTTGAAGAAAAAATTGTACCAAAATTTTATCATATCGTAAGCAGTTTTATATACATACATAACTATATATGTAATTGAATAAACTTTCTTGTACATATATAACTTTTATAATTTAGAAATGGAGAATATATTTTCAAAACTTTTTACATTTATACATCGATATATAGGTTCATTTATAACATATGTTGATGATTAGATGTGTTGCCTATGACCCCCAACAGCAAATATCAGCAAATCCCATTTCAAATAGGCTGAAATGATAAGGGAAGAAATTTACTTCTTACATAACTAGTAGCCCAGGGTGGGTTCCAGGCATGGTAAGATCAATGGCTCAGTAATGTCATAAAGATTCTTTCCATGGCTGTTTCTCTTTCCTGATGTGAGGGTTTATCCTTAGGCTGGGTCCTCTAATTATCTCAGTATGGGCACTGTACTTTCTGCCGTCACATCAGTGCTGGTTTAAAATATGTCCACAAATTCTTTAATATTCCTCCCTCTCTGCAAAAGTGAAGCCTAATTCCCCTCCTCTTAAATATGGGCTGTACTTAGTGACTCATTTTTAAATGATAGAATGTGGTAGAAATGATAGTGTGTTGCTCTTGAAATTAGGTTATAAAGTCACTGTGGTTTCCTCCTTGTTCTTTTCCTTGGATCACGCTGGGGAAAGCCAGCTACCATGTCATAAGAACATTCAGATAACCCTATGGAGAGACCCACATGGCAAGGAATTGCACGCTCCTGCTCTGAGCCAGCAGTGAACTGAGCACTTCTGCCCACAGCTATATGAGTGAGCCATCTTGGAAGTAGATTCTCTAGGCCCAGTCAAGACTTCATTTCGATAAATGCAGCCCTAGAGAATGTCTTGACTGGAGCCTCATCAGAAACCCTGAGCCAGAATCACCTAGCTAAGCTGCCCCTGCATTCCTGACTCACGGAAACTGAGATTGATAAGGAAAAATCCCCATCTGTTACTTGGCACATCAGCCACCTGAGACCCCCACCCCTCAGGGAAGACCCGCATCAGCCTAATACTAACCTATTACCTGGCCCATCAGCATAATACTAAACCTATTATCTGACACATCAACTAACCTATTACCTGGTGGACATTAACCACCTGACACCCTACCCCCTAGACCTCCACAACTTAATAAAAGTGGGAAAATCAGGTAGATGGGGCTCAGAATTTGGTGACTAGGCCCCTCTGAGCCCGCTGGCGAATAAGCTTTGATTCTACGACTCTCTGTGTGCCGCTCAGTTTGTCCTTGGGACCACTTGTTGTAACACTTGCTGTAACAAGATAACAAAATATTTGTCATAAAATTGTTACATAGCAATATATAACTAATGCAATATCATTATATTAAAATATCCAGAGGAAAAATGGAGCTCTCTTCTCTCTTTCTTTTTCTTTCTTTCTGGGAAACTTTCTGGCAAACGTTTTTTCACATTCCATTGGCAGGCTTGGGTCATATTCTAATTTCTAAGCCAGTCAGTGGTAAGGCAATAATATTAGCATGATTGACTTATGCTGCACACGATCCACCCCTTCATGCTGTAGCTGGAGTCAGCTTCCTCAGTAGCAGAAGACTGTGTAGAGGATAGTGGCTTCTGGTAGGAAGGAATTAGGGTGGAAAAATGGATATCAAGGGATAACTTAATCAAGACAGTCCGTTAGGTAGACAGTGAGGGATTCCGGGTCTCCTAGAGACTAAAGTGGGTGCTGCGGCGATTACCGCCCCCCACCCTCACCCATTGGCTTTCAGATAGGCTCATGGGAGATCTGCATGTGCAGCAAGACTCAGGTCATGCAGCTCCCAACTGTCCAATCAAAGCAGTTTCATGGTGACATCTGAATCACGAGGGAGGTCCCAATCCAGGCACTATAAAACAAGACGCAGACCTTAACCAGGCCCTTTTTGCACCTTTTCTTTTGCTCTCTCTTTGCTGCGACAATGGGTCCGCTTGTCAACTGTGGCATATGTACCATGCTCTGTAAACCTATACCTTGCTCTTGCCCTATGATCCTATCTTTCTCTCCTCAATAAACCTCACTTTTGTGTTTGCCTTACTTTGGTGTGTCTGGTCATTCTTCAGCCATGAATGTACCAAGAACTGACATTTCAGACTAAAACCTGACAAGTCTAGGTTGTACGGTGTAGAAAATATGCACTAATTCTAAAGGGCTTAACACACCAAAAGTTCGTTTTTTTCTCACACTACATGTCCCACATGTCTTAGCAAAGAGACCCTGATTGAAAGAGGTTTCAACTCAACACTTCCTTCTTTGATCCCCCCAACAGTGGGATTAAGAAAGTGACAAGTTGTTTACTGGATCGCAAAGCCTATTCCCGGAAGTGACACATATCACCTCCTCTCTTCTCTTCTTAACCAAAGTCAATGCCTGATTTCAAAGAAGTCAGGTAATACATACAATACTATGCTGTGGCCATAAACTGGAGACCCAGCTTTTCTAGTCTGCGAAGCCTGGGTGGTCCCAGCCTGGCCAAAGATGTCAGATCTCATCGTTCTACTCAGATCTCATCGTTCCACGCCCTTCTTTGCTCCCTGTCCCCAGTTCCCCTCAATAACGTGGTTTAACACCCCTCCCCCACAAAAAGAAACTGGAGACCCAGAAACATTTGGTGAACATTACTGATGAGTACCAGCAGGAGAAAAGCAAGGGCTGCAAAACTTGCTTACTAAGGGACCCAAGATTGGGAAGGCAGTATGACAACAACTTTCCATACTCCATTCCCTACAATTTCCTATACTTCTTAAAGAATCTCTCTCTCTCTCTTCTTGTCTTTGTCCTACAAGAGCTGAAGTGGTTAAATATAATAGATTGGATGTTAGGGTACATGGCACAGGGATAGGTCCTAGCTTAATTGCTGCTAGATCTTAGCCTAGAATGTGTGAACAGGCCTTAGTGAACTATTTGAAAACTTAAGTGAAAATATTAGTATTGACTCAATCTCATGTATCTAATAATTACAGCTCTTATATTAGGTCCAATAACATGTAACTTTGCTAATAATCCTAAAGTTATAAGTTGAAATTTGGAAGTGCTTTGGATGTTGAAATCTGCATGTCAATAGCTCACCTTTTCTCAGTATTCTTCATGCTTGTGGAGTGGTTATTACGCTAACAGGATGCTTGGAAGTTTCCTGGTTCTCTTGCTAGGGTAACCCCCCTTCCCTTTCATGTCCTGAAAATCTCCTGACCTAGCGAACTTTAGGCTCCCTGATTTGCATTATTGTTTGAGTTCTTTTATTTCTGCCTGATCGCTGACCTGTTAATAAACCTGGAGTGAAAATTCAATTTTTAGACTTTCAGCTCTGGTGTCATTTTAGGTAACTCCACCTCATTTTGTTACAGCAAGCGTTACAGCGGGTGGTTCCAAGGACAAACTGAGCGGCACACGGAAAGTCAGAGAATCAAGGTTTATTCCCTGGCTGGCTCAGAGAGGTCTCGCTACGAAATTTGAAGCCCTATCTACTGGGTTTTTCCCACTTTTATTAAGTTGGGATGGTCTGAGTGGTGGGGTCTCAGGTGGCTGATGCAATAGGTAAGCATGATTGCAGAAGCCAGGTAATAGGTTAGTATTGGGTTGATGAGGGTCTTCCTTATTAGTTTTTCAAGTCTTTCTGAGAAGCTTGGCTATCTCACTCCTCCACCCAACCTTATTTTGTTTTCCATGTCCCTCCTCTCTTCTCCCATAGCACACCCTCTTGTTCCTATAAAGGAATATAAAGCACATGTCATGTCACGCTACAATAGCTGATTTCCTGTGAATCTTCCTTCCAAGCCTGTAAGCTCTTTGAAAGTAAATTCCATGCTTTATGTGATTTTTAAAATTCACAAGTCTAGCATAGCGATTAGTACCATAACCCCGGTTGTTAGGGGTTCAAGGAATGTCCAATGGCTATTGAAAACGACAAGGTTTTGTAGTGAGTATGTCACTGAAAAAAAGAAAAAAAAAACCCAAAAACTACAAGGTTCAAGCTTTAGGGAGGGGAATTATAACAATGTAAGGGTCTTTAAAAATTCACTATAAAGATCCATTGCTTTCACTTCCTAAAGCAGGGTAAGCTAACTGTATGTACTGAAATACAAATAACTGTGGGAAGGACAACATATTTAGGCGTTAATTTAATATCAATGGTTCATCCAATTAACTCCTTAAAGAGGTTCTCTGGCGGTGGTTGTCAATTTTGTTCCTGGGGAGCGGGGGTGACATTTCCTATCACTAAGTACCTTAGGGCAACAGAATCTCCAGGGATGAGGTGGAAAGTGTGGTTTGAGGTTGCTCCTCAGGCATTCCTATATATTCATCCCCTCCATCATTACTGCACAAAGGGACTCCTGCCGAGGTGTAAGTCAATTTTATTTTGGGCTTGCGGATTTTATGATGGATTGGGCTCCTCGAGGACACCTAGACGCAGGACACTTAATCTTTCTGGTGCCTATAACTATTAAAAAAAATTTACATTCTTTGTAAGCGTGGGCATTTATGGAAGGTCAGTTGTTATTACGCTTACAGCAACTGCTCTTGTCCTAGTCTTGCCGGTGGGGATTGACTACCGAGACCCCGCACTCATCTTTAGGGAGGCTACGCCCCGGCCCAGCCAAGCGTAGGGACGGCCTTCAATGCGCAGGGTGTAGTCAGGGTGTATCATTTGAAAGCCTGGAGGAGTACAGTCACCGGGCGGCTCACTGTCTTCTTTTAGCCCGCTTAGCAGGAGTTTCCGAACTCGTCAGAGAGGAGTCTTGCGGGGGTGGGGCCGGAATGCCTTCTGCGTTCCTCCTCCTCCTCCTCCTCCTCCTCCGCCACCTCCAGGCTGCGGGTGCGGGGGAGGGGCGGGCGGCAGGAAGCGGAGCGCAGGCAGCCGGTCCCGCTAGGACTGGTGGCTCCCAAGGCCACGAGCACGTGGACACGAGCCCTCTTCACATTATCCGGTAGGATTATCACAAAATAGGCAAAGGCAGGACCACCTTCACGAGCCCTTCCAGAAGGACGCCCAGATTTTTAAATTATAGTTTTACAGAGGTCAGGTCCGTTCATGCTTACTAATCTCCCATCTGTAAAATGGGGATAAAAGTCACCACAAATATTTTTTTTTTAAAAAAAGGAACCTTGCGTGACAATACAGTGCTCATTTCCTGTGGATAGTGGAGAGGAACTAAGCAACCTCGCTTTGTTGATTTTATTCCGGCCCATTACAAAGACAGACCCTATACAACAATTGTTTCCCTTTATTCTTGGCCTTGTAAAGAGTCATTTCTCTACAGAGAAAGAATCCCCTTTGTGCGTTCCCTGGCCCGGCAGGCCGTGGGGATTATGAAGGGAAAGCGCTCTCGAGCTGTTTTCCGGGTTGGAGACATTGTTCTGGAAAGCAGGCTGGTTGCCATGGCGACGGCTCCCCGGTGGCCTCGCCCTGCCCCTTTCCACCCCGCCCGCCTGAGCTGCCGGCTGCTGCCAGCCCGGCCCCGTTGCAAATGCTCCTCCCCGCACGGCGCGGAAATGGCAGGGAAATTCCAAACTGTATTTCCCAGATGGCCTCTGAGGCCCAGAGACAGAAAAAAAATAATCCCTTGTCAGACAGTTCTGCATTGTCCTTGAAAAAAAACAGCCGTTAGATTGAAAGCTTGTTGAAGGCAGGAACCAACTGTGTTCTCATCGCTGACCCAATTCTTCCCCTCTCACTGTGACCATCTTCCCCCAGCGAACGTAGGCTGACACTTAGTAGGATCTGAAAAAGGGTTTATAACCACTTGCCAGTGAGGTGGCGGTATAGACTCCGGTTAAAAGCGTGGACTTTGGAGCCAGTATCTTTGCCTGCCACATTATAGATGTGTGACATTGGGAAAATACCTACTCTTTCCAAACTTCATTTTCCTCATCTTTGAAATGGGAACAATAATACCCTAGAGAGTTACGGTGAGTACTGAATAAGATATTTTAAGATCGAAACACTTGGTACGTGTCTGGTTTATGAGGAACTCCAGTATTCTGACTGTGATTATTACCATTCCCGTTACCTCCGCTGTACCCCGCTGCATCTGCATGGGGGTAGCTATATCATCTCCTACCAAAAAAGAAACAACCCCAAAACAACAAAAAGCCTTCCAGCGGAGTCCACAGCAGCCCAGAGTCTAATAGTTAATGAAATGAATGCAGAAGTGCTTCGTAAGTTATTTATTTGTGTAATAACCACCAAATAGAACGTGCCAGCAAGTTCTGTGTACGCTAGATTTTCGCACATAAATAATGCAAAGTGCGTTGTGTTCCAATTGTCTATAGATGTATCTATGCTGAAAAGAATAAAATGGCAATTTTGACATCTTTCAGCCTGATTTCTCCCTTCCCCCTCCCCCAGTCTCTTAGGGTACTTCTGAAACCTACAGACAATTTTAAATTGAGCCTGCGCCTGTGAGATCTGTAAGCGCCATGGGCCCCCACTCCCCACCCCCAGGGCTCACTTCCGGTTAGAGAAGCCTTGGGGTGTGGAGGGTGCCTCTGGAAGATTCTAAACATCTTTGGACACTCAGGGGAGAGGGAATGTACACGCGCGCGCGGGTACACACACACACACACACACACACACACACACACACACACACACCCTCCATCCCTCCAGGTCCCACCAGGCCGACCTGGACTTTGACTCACAGGAAGCCTCTGGGGTTTTTTCGGGGGGAAGGGACGTACTAGCCCTGGAAAGTTCTGCGCTGAACTTGGCCGCAGGATGTGCACACCATCGACAGCTGCGGACCACGGCTCAGATTAGACATTCGGTGAGAGGAGCCACTTCAGGGTGGGACTGATCAGATGTCAGGAGGTTCTGGCACGTGGGGGAGGGGAGCCAGAGGACAGGATTATCATTCCAATGTTACCTAATACTGCTGTGTCTCTTAGTTCAGAAGGTATGTACTGCTTGTATGTATTTTTGGACACAGATGAAAAGAGTATGTTGACGGTTTTGAGTAGGCAAATTGTCCTTTAATGCATAGGGCTTAAGAAGGTATGATAATTAGGGTACAAATGACAACTGTGTGTAGGACACTCCCACGACAGCTATGTGCAGTGTACTTTGGGGTTGTGCAATAATGCAGCAAAGGTGTTGGAAAGGTGGTGTGAACTGCAGGGTGTGAAGTGTTGCTCCCTTTCTTTCAGACCCTCTCACACATCCCCCAACGCACACACATTAAACTACCTATTAAACCACCCGGGACACACTATCCTCCCCTCCCCCAACACTGCAGCCAGCTTTCTCTGAAAACTGATACCCTGAGGCCCTTTTTCCCTTACCAGCCACAATTAGGAGCAGTAAGAGAGAAAATGCGGACTGGATCGTGGCACAGAGACAGTGCTCTGTAATTTCTCCTTCTGTCACAGGCCACTGTGCCGGCTCCAGGCCTTGTATTTTATCTGACCTTGCTACTCCAGGAAACAGCTTTAGGCTCCAGCGAGTCCAGGCCAAATCCAGTTCTTTCTTCGAAATCCATTTTGTATTTTCTGTTTCACCCTAGTCAAGTCTCAGCCGAGGCTGTTGTTCTCAATCCAGCTCAGAAACTGGCTCAAACCGCCCTGAACTGGATTTGGTGGCTGTTGAGACACAGTTTCTGCCTCTTTGTCAGGGCGGATCCGGCCTCATTCGAGCTTCAGTTTCCCTCCCTTCTGTTTTCCCAGAGTCACCACCAGCAATTCCCCTCCTCCCCTGCGAGTTTGGCATTTTTTTTTTTTTTTACCCTTCCCTGGGCCAAGACCCCAAGAAGTAGATTAAATTCTTTAATAAAAAAGTGGATTTAGGCTGTAAACCTTCTGCTTTCATTTCATTAAGTTCTGCTTTCCTCAATGTTGTTATCTAACCCATTGACATGGTGCCCTTAAAATCTTGGCTCCTAGTCTAACCTAGAAATAAATTTTCACTCTGGATGGAAAAAACTATAAATTTTCCATCAAAGACTGGAGGGTTTTGATGGAATACGTTGTTCATTTCCGTTTTGTAACCATATTTAAATTAAAATAATTTATTCACTTCTTTGCTGAGAAATGACAAACAATAATATGTATAGAATTCTTTTTAAACGGTCACCCATCCTGGCTATCTGTTGTCACTGTGCAATTCCTAGAGAAAGGAGTAAGGAACTGAGATGTTTTTGGTTTTCGAACATGTAGTTTTAACACTGGATGAGATTCTGTGAATTGTGAAGTGAGGAATGCTGTTCGGGGAATGCGTAGGGACCACTCCTAACATAACGCAGGTGGAAACAAAACTGGGAGTGTGACGGAATAAGGAGGATAGACCAGGGCTGGGCTTTTTTAATATAAAATTTAAACATTTCTTACGTTTTGCAGCTAGATAGAGGCGACGGTTGCAGAACATTGTGACTGTAGTAAATGCCACTAAATTGTACGCTTTAAAATGGCTAATTTTATGTTATGTGCATTTTACCCCAATAAAAAAGATGTAAGCGTTTCTTTTCCAGAAATTCTCGTTTTCTTTTGTGTGTTTTGAAAATTCAGAGAAGAGGCACTTAGCTATAAGCAGCCATAATCTGGGTGTGGCTCCATTTGAGCTCCACGACGCCCTGGTCTCCCTCTGCTGGCCAATCAAAGCAACGTGTCACCGTGTCGGAAGACCTTTTGAGAACGTCTCAAATTTATGTCGAAGGACAAATAAGAGGCTGCTTTACTAAGACTCTTCCATACCTGTTTCATGTGCATTTTATTTGTCTTAACTCACGTGTCTGGGAGTGAAAGAGGATCGCAGGTGTTTTCCTTCTATGATGTTACAGGGGATTAATTATAAATTAATGATTTAAAAATTCACCCGCAAATCTCAAAATAGAAACAAAAATGTTGTCATTTCTCTTGGGTTTAAACTTAGAGTGAAATTGCCTATTTAAGTGTTTAGTTTCAGTAGAGCATAAAGCCCTGGAAAAAAGCCAATTACAACAGTCGATCTGGAAAAGCTATTTTTGTATGCAGGAGGGGAGAGGTTGGCTTTGTCTAGTGAGTCAGCGCTCTGAGAAAGATGCGAGTGCAGGTTTGGGCTAAGGTAATCGTCAAACTGTAGGTAAAAAAGATGTGAATCCATCCATTGAAATTGTTTTTATGAGATTTCAGAATCATAAATTATTATTGTGGGAAGGCACACAGTATATGCTGTATAAGATTTTCCGAAATGTTGAGTATCAGAGGGGGTTTAAGAGGAGTGGAGGTTGGCCAGATGCGGTGGTGTGTGCCTGTCGTTCTGGCTGCCTGAGAGGCTGAGGCAGGAGGATCGCTTAGCCCAGGAGTTTGGGGTTACAGTGAGCTGTGATCGTGCCACTGAAGTCCAGCCTCAGCAAGACCTTGTCTCAAGGAAAAAAAAAGAAGGGCGGAGGGCAAGTAATCCAGACTGGCCCTGTGATGGTTAGAGCTTCTCTTCGTTTTGGACCTTCATATCTTCTGTTTCACATGCTTGAACTCCCCCACCCCCCAGCCCCATCCCAACCCCAGCTTCCCCTACAATCTGGTGAAGCCTTGTCTTCCTCAGAAGCATTCCTGAACACTTGGTTATCTTCTTACAGGCATCCTCTTTTTTCCCTGTTATAGTACCACTATAATTTACAATTATACATATTTATTTTCGTGTATATTCTACCTCCCCCAACTGGCATTCTGGATTCCCTGAGGCCATGTCTGTTTGATCAAAACTATAAAACCGGCTCTTGGCAGAGTATCTGGTAAAAAGTTAGCAAGGAACCGATCTTGGTTGAACTGATGAGTTCAATTCAAATACCATTTCTCTGGTCCCAGTTCGCTACTTTCTGGATTCTTCTTTTATGCAACGTAGCTCTTTTAAGACTCAGCCTGTGTTCTTGTTCTCTGGGGAACTCTCAGCAACTACTGATTTATTTTGAGGTTCCTCTTCCCATAATGAGAGCTACTGAGTAGAATGAAATCACAGTTTCTTACATTTTATCCTCTAAAAAAAGATAGAATAGTACTATAATTCTTACAGTGTGTGTTTTCTCATCTGTAGTGCTTGATTTTACTCTGAAATGGGATTCTTCCTGGGTTTTGATTTCCGAATCTGAAGTTGGCCACATGGTGTTCCACCTCCCACCCTTTATCAAAACTGTCTTGTGACTAGGGAGGAAGAGCTTACCAACTCCTCCTTCCAAAAAGTCTCCTCCTTCTGACCAGAGACAGACTTATCCAAGCAGAGATTTAAATGTCCCAGAATTTCAAGTAGGAAATTTGCATCTCTGAGAACCTACAGAGAATGTCACTCATTCACTGGACTTCAGCCCAACACTAGAGTAATCTCTTTGGGGCATTTCTTTACCTAGGCAAATTAGCTACTAGTACACTGTTCCAAAAGCTATGCTAGGGGTTAAAGGACTTTACAGATGTGGTTTATTCTGTATTCATTGACTGGTTTTAACCGACTGATGTTTGTGTGACTGATAGAATTTCGCTGTCTACAAAATGCTGTGACTTTCACGTCTTTTTAATTGGCATAGGGTAATAAATAGTAAATAGTTAAGAGACTGAATATGGAGATCAGATGAACTTGAGGATCTGAAGCCTGTGTTTTCTTACCTATTTTGTTTTTTCATCTATAAAAAGGAGAACTCTACAGAGTTGTAATAATCATTATAATAGTATTTATAGAGCAATAACTTTGTGTCAGTTACTCTTTTGATATGTATGTTTGTGTAGTATGTATAAACAATGTTGTGTATATAAACATTTAATTCTCACGCCACCCTTTGGGGAGAGTACCATTGTTCCCATTTTACTGCTAGGGACACAGAGACACAGAGAGGTTAGGTAACTTGCCCAATGTCACACAGCTAGTAGGTGGCAGAACACACAAAAAACGAGGCTGCTTGAGTCTGTGCTTTTGAAACTCTTGTGCCGTTTATGTGGCACAAGATAAATGTTGATAAATGTTAGGTTTTTTTTTTATTCCTTCCCTCATTACTTCCTCAAAGTATCTTAATACAAAACCATAGAAATTTAGAACCACTCCAACCCCTTGCTTTTTCAGAGGAGGAAATGGGAGTCCAAAGAGCTTGAACCATTTGTGTTGTGTGACTAGATAGACTAGATCCTAGCTCTCCCAGCTAACCTCTGAGAGAATAATGATTCTCCATATTAAAGTGTTCCATCTATTTCCTTCCTTGAGTATGTTTCTTGCCATTTTTGAAAAGAAAGGAAAAAAAAATCCCTTTGATGAATCTCACTCTTATCCCCACCTTGTTTTTTGCATGGTGTTAAATAACACATGTTGCACTGGCAGGGACTTAACTAAATGGAATGTGCTGTTTCTCTGCCAGAGCACACAAGGGGAGTGAACAAGAGTTTGCCACTGCCAAAGTGAGAACAGGAGAAAATTAGTTGGCGCTCACTTTTTCTCTCTTTCCCGTCTTGATCTCTTCCCTACTTGTTTCTGCCTCCAGCTCTCTTTACCCTCGCCCAGGCTAGGAGTAGAGGGCCATTGCTGGTGTCACCCTAATAAAAATTCAACCTGCACAGAGATAGAGTACTAAGCTAGGTTGTCAGTAGCTGCCTAGTCTTTTCTTCCTCCTGGATGCAAACAAAAAAAGCCCTGAATTTCTGTCTTCATTGTGTCATTATCTCAATATATGCCTTTGCATAATTTAGTTAACCTGTGCTAGCCATAATTTTCTCACCTTTATATGAAATATTATCATTCCTATTGTCTTCTCTCAAAGAATTTTGGCTTGGCCATGAAAAAGTGACAGTGGTGAAGCTCAAGAGACTATGGTGTTTTGCTTTATTTTGTTTGGCTTAAATAAATAAAGATTCTCAGAAGTATCACATATATGTCTATAGTTGCAAAAGTGCAACATAGCTTCACAAGCTTTTTTTTTTTTTTTTTTTTTGAGACAGCGTCTCACTCTGTTGCCTGGCCTAGAGTGCCATGGCATCAGCCTAGCTTACAGCAACCTCAAACTCCTGGGCGCAAGTGATCCTCCTGCCTCAGCCTCCCGGGTAGCTGGTACTACAGGCACGTGCCACCGTGCCCGGCTAATTTTTTTCTATTTTTAGTTGTTTGGCTAATTTCTTTCTATTTATAGTAGAGATGGGGTCTCGCTCTTGCTCAGGCTGGTCTCGAACTCCTGAGCTCAAGCAATCCTCCCTCTTCGGCCTCCCAGAGTGCTAGGATTACTGGCATGAGCCACCGCGCCCCGCCAGCTTTACAAGCTTTGAACAGCACTAGTCTAAAAGGCCACAATATATAGTATTATACTGTAAACATAGAAAATATAAACTTAAAAGGAAATTTGTGCTTTTTCTATCACAGAAGAGGAAATTGAGTTCTTTTTTTTTTCTTCTTCCCCTTAGCAGTTTTATTTAAATTGAAACTTGAAGAAGGGAAGGGAGCAGAAAGGGGAGTTTATAGCGGGACAGCTGGACACGTGATAAGTAATAAGGAGAAATAAGTTTGAAAATATAGATTAGGCACAGATAGTGAAAGAAAGTTCCTGATTTTAACAATACTCTAAAAAAACATAGAGTTTTTACAATGTGCAACGTGCCAGGCTTTGTTTGTTTTTGCATGAACAGAAGTGTTGTTAGAGATGGGTATTGCAGGTGGAGTAGGAGTTTATGCCAACAACAAGAGGGAGGAGGACATGTGGGTCAGAGGGAATGGAATATTAAAGACACAGAGATCTGAAATCGAATGCTGCGTCTGGGGACTATAAAAAGCCATACGAGTGTAGACTAGAAGGGGGCAAGCCAGGGAAGTGAGGCTGGGGAGGCCTGAGAGCGAGATTGCGAAAGGCCCCGGGTGCTGTGCAAGGGCATTTGAACTCCTTCCTCTAAGCCCGGGTTTTTGGCATTGCACTCCTTTTAAAGAATGGACATTTCATAGAATTCCAACACGTTTATTTACAGAAGCCACTGAAGCATCCTCATAGTACCCTAGAGGTTTAATTAACATAGCGTAAAAATTATAGTAGGCAAAGTGGAGCCACTGAAGGGTTTTAGGTTTGCCTGGGACTGAGGGGAGCTCCTGGATGAAGAGCTTTCAGTTTTAAAACTTGGAAGACTCGATCACTGGTTTTAGGCAGGAATTAACATCTAGTATGAAAATGACTCCAGTGGTAGTTTGGAGAATGGAATGGGAAAGCGAAGGAAAGGAAAACACAAGGGACCTAATAGTTATTGCGCAATGCTGTGTTCCAGAGGGGTGCTCCACGCCTTCCCGGTGTTATAACGTGGCCTTGCTTATCTTATTTCACTAACAGAGAAACTGAAACGTGGAGGGTTTAAGTCATCTGTGCAAGGTCGTGAAGCAGTGGGTGGCACCACTGGGATTTGGAGCCAGGGCTGGCTGAATCCAGTGCCTCAGCCCTGTTCGTTATAGCGGGGG
>NW_012149519.1:914187-921940 GCF_000956105.1 Propithecus coquereli | reverse complement strand
GGGGGGGCGGGGGACGACACTAATGATTAAAACCGTGTAAACATGATAGCAGGAATGAGAACTTAGGCGAAGAAGAGAGAGAAAACACAGAATATTGGTGAATATCCACATTTAGGGACGGGAAGTGAAAAAGGAGCCATATCCCATATGACACAAGACGAGACAGAAGGAGAGAGGGAGAGAGGAATGGGGGTGGGCGGTTAGGGAGAGGGAAGCCAGGAGAGCATGGTTTGATCAAAGAAAATGGGAAAGGTGGTTTCAAGAAGGAAAAGCCAGTCCTAAGTGTCAAATGTGGAAGAAGCTGAGAACAATGAGGTCTGTGAAAAGATCATTGCAATTATTAACTGTATTAGGAGGTTGTTAATGAACTGTTTCAGGCAGAAGCCACTTTGGACTAAATGAGTGTGGTGGTCATGCAATGTTGTCAGCTTGGTTAGGCTGAACTGTATTTCTCAGAATTTCTTTCCCTGTATGTTTCCATTTAAGATGGGCCCCAGGCATTAACTTGGAAGATTTTGAGCGCTCAAATGAAACGGTAGCCGTTTTGGGTTTTTTTAATGCTTAGAAGATGGGGACAGGCACTTGTGTAGCACACGTAAGTTGTCTTTTATCTGCTAGCTCACCTTGTCGGGGTGGGGCAGCACCAGGCCTGCAACTGCTACAACTTCTCCCAAATCCTCCCTGCCGGGCGTGTGTTCAGCTCTGTAATGAAGAGCACCAGCTTCTCCCGCAGGACATGCACAGCATCGAGGTTGGAGGCAGTGAGTACTGACAGGAGTGTGCCAGTTTGTGCTTATGGGTTCCGGCCTGCCCTTGCTCTCCCTCGCTCTATATCCATCTTCTCTTTCCAGTTGCCTGACCCGCAACTGTCATGCACCAGCATTGGATGAAGACAATAGCCTTACAGAGACTGTTTACCTGGATCGCAATTACAGGAGGTCGAATTCCGGTAACCGATCCCACATTGCGAGTGTATATGCATATACATATCTATCTATTCATCTATCACAGTGGTTCTACTTCTTTGTTTGAACTCTGGCTGATGTAGTGAGAGAAATGAAAAAAGACACAGCAAGTGTAAATAAATTTCTCTCTGGGAAAGTGTGGCAGTCATACAATAAATATTTATTGAGCCCTTATTATGTGCCTGTGTTTGGTTCAGAGAAAAGAGTGATGAACAAAACTGATATGGATAGAGGTCTGCAGTCTAGAAAAGGAGATAGATAATTAAAAAATAAACAAATGCACTATATATTACAAATAGTGCAAATGCTCTGAAAACAAAATAGAGCAAAATGACAATGAGATACTATGACCAAAATGGAAGGGATATATTGTTTAGACTGGGAGATCAGGGAAGCCTTTTCTACAATGTGATATTTAAGTGGAAATCTGAAAGATAAGCAGGACTTGAGGAGATCATTTTAGGAAAGGAAGAGCATGGATAGGGCCTAAGGTAGAAAATCTCAGGTGTTCAAGGAACTGCAAGAGGCCTTGGTGGCTGGAGTCTGGCAAGTAACAGAGCGACGACCCTGAAATACGATTGGAGAAGAAAGCTTTGTGATCAGTCAAGGATTTGGGAACCTATCTCTGGAATAATGAAAGCTGTTTGTAATAGTTAAGATTCCCTGATAGCGAGGAACAGAAATACAGGTTACAGTAGCTTAAGAGAAAATGGATTTCTCTTAGTTCACATAATCAAACTTCAAGAAGTGCAGGAGTGGAGGTGGTCTTAAGGTACAATACAACGAAGGATTTAAAAATAATCAAAACTCTTTCTTTTTTTGATTTCCACTTCTCTCTACATCTCTACTTCATTTCTATAATTAGGTTTTTGATGAGACTGGATCACATCACATCTTCACAGCTTCATGACCAGAAAGATAGGGCTCCTCCCTTCTTGCTCCATTTTGCAAATCTTATTAAGAAGACTTTTATTGACTATTTTGGTTCTTTTACTCTTGGCTGGATTAACCACTGTGGCCCTGAGTGAGGCTGTATTAGTTTATTTAGTAGCTAGTGTTAGAAACTGAATTCAGGCTGGGTGTGGTGGCGCAAGCCCAGGAGTCTGTGGTTGCAGTGAATTGTGATGATGCCACTGCACTCTAGCCTGGGAAAAAGAGCAAGACTCTGTCTCAAAAACCAAAAACAAAAACAAAAGAAAAAAAACCCCAAACTGAATTCAAATTGCTTATACAAAAAAGAAAATGATTGACTCTTGTTACTGGAAAGTTGTGGCAAAGAGTACCATTTGTTTATAATTCTTTCTTCCCTCTCCATCCTTAGTATGACCTCACTGTAGGTAGAGTGTACTTTCCTACCCATTGACTTTTGACATGGCTGGTTGACCAATGGAATGTGGGTGGAAATGGTACCATGCCAGTTACAAGTGGTGGCTTGGCCGGGCACGGTGGCTCACACCTGAAATCCTAACACTCTGGGAGGCCGAGGTGGGAGGATCGCTTAAGGCCAGGTGGGAGGATTGCTTGAGGCCATCAATCACATCACTGCCTGAGCTCTGCCTCTTGTCAGATCAGTGGTGGCATTAGATTCTCATAGGAGCTTTAACCCTACTGTAAACTGCGTATATGAGGGATCTAATTTGCTCTCCCCTTATGAGAATGTAATGCCTGACGATCTGAGGCGGAGCTGAGGCAGTGATGCTAGTGCCGGGGAGTGGCTGCAAATACAGATTATCATTAGTAGAGAGGTTTGACTGCATAGAGACCATAATAAATCACTGTCTCCCGTAACCCCAGATGGGACTGTCTAGTTGCAGGAAAACAAGCTCAGAGCTCCCACTGATTCTGCATCACAGTGAGTTGTATAATTATTTCATTATGTATTACGATGTAATAATAATAGAAATAAGGTGCACAATAAATGTAACGTGTTTGAATCATCCCCAAACCACTGCCTGCCCAACCTCCACCCCCACCCCGGTCCATGGAAAAATTGTTTTCCATAAAACTGGTGCCTGGTGCCAAAAAGGTTGGGGACCGCTGCTGTAATTGACAGTCTCAGAGCCCATGGAGTGAGAGAGGAGTCTCCTGAAGGAAGTGCTATTACCAGAAGAAACAATGTGGAAAAGCAGCGTGGATAGAAAAAATAGTGGCAATGACTTTCTGCAATTACCACCCTTGTGTGTCCTGTATGAACACGTGTGTATGCGTGTACATGTGTGCTTATCATATGTACAATTCAAAAGGCTCTTATCTAACATTATGTAACTATTGCAATACAGCCCAGGCACGTTTTCTCACTCTTCATAACCAGTTGCTGCAAACAGCTCAAGACAGGATTTCTGGATGACATACATTCCTCCGGGCCAGTCCATCTAGTCTGACAACCTGAAGCCAAATGGAAGTTTAACTTTCCTCAAGATGCCAAATGTACAATGAAGAAGGGAAAATGGAATAACAACAGTAAAAACTTTCTATCAGAAATAGAAAAGTGTGAATAAAACACATAGTGGTTACATATTTATTATAGCATGTAACATATACTGCTGGATAAGGGTAGTAAGAACTTTCTTCCTTAGTTATTCTTGGTCTTCAAATCTTAATGTTTCATGTTCTGCCTTCTGTTTCCTCTATGACTACATCTGAGAGAGGTACAAAGGATGAGTTCTCTTCAAGGACTGCATTGTTTTGAAGCCCACTTGTTAGCCCAGTTATAGGGATTTGAGAATTATCTTAGGGGTTGAACAATCATTGTGGCTTTTATTTGCCACACTTGGAACATACACATAACTTCCATATAAGCTCAGTACACCGTTGGTGTACTTGATTCTTGGGAATCTCATGGACCAATAACCAATACTAGAAATAATGACCAGTCATAATACTAGAATTTAGATCCTCTCTTTATAGTTTCTCTTAGCAATGCTCTGCTGATCTCCCAACTCTCAGCTTAAAGAGTTCCATTTTGACTTGGGGCATGTGGATTTCGAGTCTCAGTGCTCACGTTTTGGAGTAGCACTGATTAATCTTATGTTGGTGATGTTTAGAAGGTATTCCTACCTTGGCTGGGAGCTGTACCTAAAGGGCTACATAAGCCAAAACATTTTATAGTTGCGAGTATCAGGACTTAAAGAAAAAGAGAATATGTTGGTTAAAATAACTGTAAAGTTCAGGAGTAGAATTGCTTCAAGTGCAACTAGATTTTTGAGCTGGAATGACCTCATTAGGACTTAAGGATTCCTTCCAGCTCTTGGCTCTGCTTTCTTCCTTATGGCTTCATTCTGAAGCAGGCTGTTTCCATGTGCCTGCAGTTCTAGACTCACAGCTAAACTCTATAGCAGAAGGAGAGCTTTACTTTCTATATTGTTAGAGTGAAAGTTCATTCTAGGCATATCTCAAACTTGATGATTGCAGCTGGGTGGAAGGAATGTACTGTTGGCCAGATTTAGGTCAAACGTTTGCTGTGGAGCAGGACTCCAAGTGGAGGCAGCCTCGTTTGAAGTGCATGTACTGAGAGTTGGGTGGGAGGATGCAAAAAAGACAAAAAAAACCTAGATGCTCACAATGGTCAATCCTTTGGCTGCTCAACATGTCCTGGTCCCTCCATTTAACACGATGCATCCATTCACATAAATAAAACACAAAGCATTATCTCCAAGGGACAATAACTCAAATTGCCATTTAGTAACTTATTCAGCTCAAAGTTCACAATATCCAGGTGTCATGAATTCCTCTTGTTTGGACTTAGAGGTGTCATGATTTTGGAACCTATAGCCAAATAATATATTCGACTATCCTGACACATCTATTGCACAATTATGAAACGAAAAGAGGATTACCACGATAAACACTACTGTTTTCAAAAGAGAAGAAAGGGATGGGTTTGGCCAGCGGGAAGCAAAACAAACAAAGTAAATAAATAAATGAGAAGAAAGGGAGACAATATATAATGGCTACTGATCCATGGTATATAGAACATGCTGAAGGACAGGAATAGCAGAAACCCTTGCCCTAGCATGAGTTCCTTGGTCAACTAGTCTGATTGCCAGGGGCTCTACCATCTGAAAAGCTTTCCCTTCTCCATAGCCATTGTCCTATTTGACCACATTTGAGGTGGTCATTAGGGTCGAGTCCCCTTCCCTCCTTTTTTTTCCCCTTTAGCAGTTAAATTCCTTTCGGGAAGGTTTGCAGGACTGGGGTATTAATTGCCTTAGATGTTGAGTGATCTCAGCTTTGTTTATTAATCTTAGGGTTTCTAAGGCAGTACAACTCACTTATAATATTAGTGCTCTTTTTTCTATTCATATTCCCTGAGGTTGTGACCAAAACCAGAATTCCTTTTTTCTTCTCTCTTAGAACAAACTTTGGGGCTTGGACCACTCACTACCTCACAGCCCTTTAATGAGCCCTTTAATGGCCCTATGGGAGGTGGGGAGACAGAGTGAATCAATCCCTTCTTCTCTGGCTACACTCCTTTGACTGGCTCTTTGCAATTAGAACAATTGTCCCTTTTGTCAGCCAGAGAATGAATAACAGGAAGTGACTAGGAGTGATCTGTGGGTGTTAGTATCCTGGCTTTGTTAGCATTCTTTTTAGCTTGGGGTATAGAATTTGGACATTCTAATGCTGGAAAGCTAAAACTGCCTGACTCTCAGCCATCTTGGATTAGTAGCCAGAGGCAAAGCTGTATATTCACAGCTTTAGACAAACTGGCTTCAAACAAAGCTTGCCTCTTTCTTGTGGGACCTTACCAAAAAGTAAACATCTCAACACAATGGATTTTCTATCGAGTCTCTAAACACTCAGCTTGTTTGTTTGACATATGGAGAGTCCTAAGATAAAATAGTCAGCAATTTACCCAGGTACTTTTTCTACCAAAACTCAGAAACTGGCAATCATTCCCATGTGGAAAGTTGGGGAATTCTTACTACCTTGCACCTCACCTCCATTAGCCAATTCCGCATTTTGGGGTCTGTTATTTTTACACTTGGTCTTAGCCTAAAGGCTGAGAAGCGATAGGGGTCTGTTATTTTCAATACCTTATTCCTGATACTACAGGAAGTAATTATGTCTCTATGATAAGAGTCAAAACCCCAACCCAATTTGTATTATACAAAAAAGGTAATATATTGACCCTCAAAACTGGAAGGACCAGGACTGGCACTTGTCTTAGTTTGCTAGGGCTGCCATAACAAAATACCACAGACTGGGTGGCTTAAATAACAGAAATTTATTTCTCACAGTTCTGGGGGCTGGGAGTCTAAGATCGAGGGGCCAGCACGTTTGGTTTCTCCTGAGGCCTCTCTCTGCTGCTTGCAGACGGCTGCCCTCTTACTGCTTCTTCACGCTGTCTTTCCTCTGTGAGCACATGTCCCGTGCTTCTCTGTATGCTCCAATTTTTTCTTCTTATGACACCATTCAGATTGGATTAGGGCCCACTCTACTGGCCTCAATGTAATTAAATGCCTCTTCAAAGGCCCTGTCTCCAAATACAGCCACATTCTGATTGTGTCTTCACATGGCCTTTTCTCTGTGCATGCGCAATCCCTGTTGTCTTCCTCTTCTTATGACACCAGTCATATTGGATTAGGGCCCCACACCATGACCTCGTTTAACCGTAATCATCTCTTTAAATGCCCTGTCTCCAAACACACTGACATTGGGGATTAGGGCTTCAACATATGAATTTTAGGGAGGCACGATATAGTCTACAGCAGCGCTATTTTCAGAGATGCATTTGGATTCAGGACCAAAATGATGTCTTTAAGACACTGTCCAATTCTTCTCTCTATTTCTCTGCTTGTTTCATGTTCAAGCAGGCTACTGTTTGCTGGTCTTTCACATCTCTAAATTATTTTCTTATAATTTAATAACTTTCCAATGGAAAGAAAACATCGTTTTCTCAATGATTCTAGCAAAAAATTCTGCAGTTTACTCCTATTGGCTTGGGTGGGACATGTACATATCTTCAGAATAATCACTAGATCCAGGGCAATGGGATATGTTTATTGTCCAATCTTGGGTGATGTGCCCACTCCTGGACTCTAGTAAGGGGGTGAAGCACCTCACTTGCACCACAGAAACTCAGAATAGGGAAGAGGGTACTTCTCCAAAGGAAAAATGAGAGGTTGCTATCAAGAGAATGAGGAACAGATGATGGCAGGCAAAATCCAACAAATACTGCTCTGTGATGTCTAAATTTTCTTTCTAATGCCAACGTTCTATGCTTTAATCCTGAGTCATTGAGTATTTTGAACCATATTGGTCCATTGTTTTATAGGACAGTGCTGGCATTGTGTATAAAATTCAGTATTCTTTCATAATCCTTGGAAGAGTAAAAGAAACATATGATTAATTTTTGAAGTGCTTAAGTGTAATGAAGTACCTTCCTCTACTGAAAATGCTAAATTGGACCCTCAGAGGAAGTATGCACAAGCTGTCAACTTAAGAAGCACAAAGTTGAACTTCGCTGTAAAGGATCCTCATTCTGAAAGGATTGTTTTCTAAGATGGTTCTCTGTTGGTGGCCATAAAAATATAATTCGATAAACATACAAATGGCCACCTAAATAGTACACTAACCCTCACATAGAGAAGAACAATGCACTTATTTATTAATTAGAATATATTAATGTTGCTATCTCTGTATTCAGAGATGATCTATTAATAATTATTTCTCTGTTTTTCTGAACAATTTCTGTACTCCTTTGTATAGGTAAATCTTTTTTTTTCCAGCTCCAACTTCTGGTTAAAGATTCTGTGGATATTTGCTACTCTGCTTCTTTGTTTTGC
>NW_012149519.1:911979-912319 GCF_000956105.1 Propithecus coquereli | reverse complement strand
AGTAGCTGGGACTACAGGCATGTACCACCATGCTCGGCTAATTTTTTCTATATATTTTTAGTTGTCCAGCTAATTTCTTTCTATTTGTAGTACAGACAGGGTCTCACTCTTGCTCAGGCTGGTCTTGAACTCCTGATCTTGAGCGATCCTCCCACCTCGGCCTCTCAGAGTGCTAGGATTACAGGCATGAGCCACCACACCCAGCCATAACTGGCTTATTTATAACAGGCAAGTATTTTTTATGCAAGATTCCCTGTCCATATAAACAATTAGAGTGACTCAAAATCAGCACATCTGCCTTTACTGGCAGCTCGATCTTGTGGAATCCCACAAAATAATA
>NW_012149519.1:905978-910876 GCF_000956105.1 Propithecus coquereli | reverse complement strand
AAATCTTATCAGTAGATTTTGAAGAGATAATTGATAAACTGCAGTAGCCATTCCTAATAAAACTCTGAAGTAAAGGAAAGAATTGATACATATGACTATATTAAAATTAAAAACTTCTCTACATCAAAACATACTACATGCAAAGTGAAAATATTATCTACAGACTGAGAGAAAAAGTGTGTAATAATGAAAAATATTCATATTTTCATATTCAGAAGATTTAAAGAACTACAAATCAGTATGCAAAAGACAAAGAATCTAAAAGAAAAATTGGTAAAAGATATGAACAGGTAATTCACTGAATGAAAAGACCTTCAGTCTCACTGTTAATAAGTTAAATGCAAATTAAAACAATGCGAAGTACCATTACACATCTGTCAGATTAATTAAATTTCCGAAGCATGATAATAGTAAGTTTTGGCAATGATGTGGAACAACTGGAATTCCCACTGCTGGTGGGAGTGTAAATTGGTACAATTACTTTGAAGAGCAATTTTGCAATATCAGGTAAAGCTGAAAATATGCATACGGTATTGGTCACCAACCTGTGTAGTTCCTCAGATTCTTGTCACTGCCTTCTCCTTCCTAAAGGCACTGTCCACCTCCTAATTTGCACTAGTTTGCATTGCTGCCTTTGCCAGTGGCTTTGCCAAGCTCCCTGAGCTGGCTGGAGTCTGAGTTGAAAGCCTAGATTTTCACAGCCCTCATAGTGCTTATGTTAAGCCCTATTCACTATAAATGGTCTCTCCACTTTTAGACTTGGATATAACACAGGTTATGTGATTTGACTTCCTGAGTTGCTGCCAAGAAGCCAGATGTTGCACCCCTGAAATGCAGGGTTAAGAAAGGTAGTCAACTCCTTGTGGGGTGAACTTTGACCTATGGGAAGGGGTATGAGGGGAAAAGAGATGGGCAGATGAGTCTCCTCTCCCTTTTTCATTCTGTAGATTATGCTGTGATGTCCTTTCGCATTCAGACATTCTGGTAAAAGATTCGCATGTTGTGTGGACATATCTGCTGAGTGACAACTATTTTTTTTTGTGGCTTGCTGCGATGCATTGGCCTGCATGGCAATGCATTGCATTGTATTGCTATGTGTCTTTTCTTGCCTCAATTCTCCTTTTCCTTATGCCCGTGCTGGGCTTTTGCCTCCTAAATAAAGTGTCAGCACCTTAATCCTTGCCTCAGGCTCTGTTTTCTAGAGGGCTCAGGCTAAGATACTTAGAATTCTACTCCTGGTTCCAAACTATAGAGTGACTCTTACACATATGCATAAGGACTATGGTCCCTAACCCCTGGTCCACACCTGGTACCAGTTCTGGCCTGTTAGGAACCAGGCTGCCCGTCACCACCTGAGCTCCAATGCCCCTGCCTGACCCCCCCAACCCCCACCCCATCTGTGGAAAAATTGCCTTCCATGAAACTTAGGAACCAGGCTGCACAGCAGGAAGTGAGCAGCGGGCAAGTGAGGGAAGCTTCATCTGTATTTACAGCCGCTCCCCATTGCTCGCATCACCGCCTGAGCTCCGCCTTCCCCGGCCCCAACCTGTGGAAAAATTTGTCTTATGTGAAACCAGTCCCTGGTGCCAAAAAGGTTGGGGACTGCTGCTTAAGGAGATATCTGTAAGAATGTTCATTATAGCCTTGTTTGTAATAGCAAACATTTATAAACAATTAAGTATTACTGTAGTGATTTATACAAAGAGATAATATACTCCCTTGAAAATGAAGTACCTGGAGCTATATGTATAATGTGGATAAATCTCAAAAACATAGTGGAGCAAAAAAGGAAGCAGCAGAAAAATTAATATTGCATATAACCATTTATATAAAGTTTACAAACATATAAAAACAACATCCTGTAAATTTCTAGATGTGTGTTTTTGTAGTATAAATATAAAATATTTCGGGGAAGGAGAAGCCTTACTTCAAGATAGTAGTTGCTTTTGGAGAGGGAGAAAGGGAAATGAGAGCTGAGGAGTCTCTTGGGAGTTTCAGTGATATCTGTGGTGCTTTATTTCTCAAGTTGTGTGGTGGAGCACAGGTGTTAGTGGTTGGAAAAAGGCTGGCTTGAATATCTTTATTCTTCCTCTCTAGATTCAAGGTCCTCTGCACTCACCTGCGTGGTGTCCCAGGAGGCAGAGGCTGACCTGCATGAACTGCGCCAATGAGCTTCCTTGTTCTCTGGTTTCCACCTGGGGCCAGCTAGTGGGGAGCATCCAGAGAAGATGGGGGACAGAGAAAAGTAAAGCTGGGGTATCATCCCATGGTTCTGTTTTGCTTAGTTCTTATTTACTTAAATAGTCCACACAAGCATGGGGAATATAAGGCAGACACATATGACATTATCGACATGGCTATGGTGGAGGCGGGTGTGGGGTGAAGGTGCTGATATGGATGAAAGGGAAGAAAAGAAGAAAAAGGAACCAAACCTGGAAGGAAAAACATAACTTCCTCTCACAAAAGGGGCTAAGGGTCAGATGGGGGCGTTTATGAAAGCTCCCTGAGGAATTGTTTTTCATCTAGGTGGAACAGACTATGAAAACTCTTTGAGGCAGGAGGCTGAGTGACCCAGAGGCAGAGGAGAGGGAGTTGGGGGAGGGACACTGCAGGAAACTGAAACTATTTGGCTCTTGGCCTGGTCGCTGGACTAACAAAAGCATTTTGCTAATCTCATCCACAAATTCTCTTATCTCTCCCTAACTCCGCCCTTAAGGAGTTAGTCTCCTGAGCCTGAGGCTAAGGGGTGGGGCACCTCCAACCCTCCTCACTGGCACAAAGGGCAAGTGGGTAGTTGCTAAGTCAAAACTGGAAGAACAAGTCGAATCTGGGTTGCCAGCCCAGCGGGATAAATACAGAATGGGAGCCAAGGTATGGAGCCAAAAGGAGGGAGAGAGGGATCCAGGAAGTGAGACGCAGACAGGGCAGTTTAATTCATCTCGAAATCACTGGAGCAGATGCTTGCCCTCTCAACCATCTTGTCATCCATCTTGGGTTTCAATTTCCTCTTACCAGTCTTACTTACCTTTTTTCATTCTGAAGATATTCCCCTTGATAAAGAAAACAGAAGTGAAATTGTTAAAACGCCATTTTCTTTGTCATTCTCAACCCCAACGCCGCCAATCCATTCTCTTCCTGCAGCCACAGCAATGCTTCTACTACGCAAATCTGACTGTGTTCGGCTTTCTCTCCCATTTATAATAAAATCTAAAACTTTTTTTTTTTGGGTCAATAAGTCTTCCCTAATTTTGTTTTCCCCACCTGCCCCTTTAAAAAAAAAATCTTTCTGGCTTCATCGCTGGCCTCTTTCCTGTCCATCTCTGTAACCTTGTCATTCTGAGAGATGCAATTTGTGGTCAGAGCAATTCCTCCACAGCCCCACTCTTGGGGGCCAGGTAATATGTTTGCTGTGGTCAGCTGTCTGTGCATTGTGGGATGTTTCGCTGCATCCTGACCTTTAAACCCACCAGCTGCCGGTAGCACTCCTCCAGTCGTGACAGCCAAAAATATTTCTAGACTTTGCGAAATCTCCCCTGGAGGGGCAAAATCACCTGTGGTTAACCACTGGGATAGAGTGTGGGTTTCATGTATGTCCTCCCACTCTCGCTGAACCCGCTCTGCTTTCTGCAGGTTGTGACCTTCTCCACGTGGTCGTCCTTGGCAACACAGGCTCATCTCTCAGTCTCTGCTCATCCTCCCTCCTTAGTGAAGCTTCTGTGACTCCTGAGGTGGAGTCAGGCAGGCTGGCCCTCCCAGCCTCATTAGAGAAAGATCCCATTGTATTCTAATTCATTGGGGGTGTCTGTCTCCACATCATACTGAGATTAGCGGGTCAGACTTTCTTTTCTGAAGCATTTTGTCCTTTCTACAAAGTACCTGGCGGAGAATGTTAACAACATCTATGTGTATCTTTAAAATTTTACAAGTTTGATTGTTGCCTACGATTAAAGCAGTTTAGAAATGATATTTAAAGGCAGATCTATTGTTTTTTCTATAGTCAATGTGAGGTTTTAATTAGTCACTGTATCAGAAACATGATACTTTGTATGTGATTTGTGAATAGTTGCCTCTGGTTATTAAACTTGCTTTTGAATACAGTTTATAGATTATGTCTTGCTTATCTACACCCGAAGATTTGAACACTTTATGACTTATGCAATTTTTTCTTCTTTTTTGAGACAGGGTCTCATTCTGTCTCCCAGGCTGGAGTGCAGTGGTTCGATCATAGCTCACTGCAACCTCCAACTCCTGGGCTCAAGCGATCCTCCTGCCTCAGCCTCCAGAGTAACTGGGAATACAGGCTAGTGATTTATGCAAATTTTGTAAAGACACAATTTAATACTACGTATATTTATAGGTGTGTGTCTCTTTTGTATTTGAGGATTATATCAGGAAAGTAGTGGGATATATGTACGGTTATAAGTTGATTAATGGTGGGGGTGCATTCTAAGAAATGTGTTACGGATTTTGGCATCGTGGGAACATCAGAGTGTGCTTACACAAACCTAGATGGTATAGCCCGCTACACCCCTGGGCTATGTGGTATAGCCTACTGCTCCTACGCTACAAACCTGTATAGCATGTTACTGCACTGAATACTGCAGGCAACTGTAATACAGTGGTAAGCATTTGTGTATCTAAACGTAGCAAAGGTACAGTAAAAATATTTTATAAGAGATAAAAAGTGGTATACCTGTATAGGGTACTTGCCATGAATGGGGCTTGTAGGACTGAAGGTTGCTCTGGGTGAGTCAGTGAGTGAGTGGTGAGTGAATGTGAAGGCCTAGGACATTACCGTACCCTACTGCAGACTGTATAAACAGGCTACACTGAATTTATAAAAAATGTTTTTCTTTCTTTAATAGTAAATGAACCTTAGCTTCCTATACATTTTTTAC
>NW_012149519.1:900264-904083 GCF_000956105.1 Propithecus coquereli | reverse complement strand
TTATGCTAATGTTTAATCCCAGAAGACATCAAAGTCTACAAAGTTCTAAGGAAAAAATATCATATAGGATTATAGCCAAATATTCCTTGATTTAAATGTTGCTTAATTGAAAAAAATTCTTGATTAAAAAATGCCTAGAATATTATATTTCACAATAGTCATTTCCAAGGCAGTCTTAACAATCTGTGACCAATCTGTGGTCACCAGTGAATATTTTACCATAATGGTAAAACTTTATTTGTTAAGTAAGTTATAAACATGCCAGAAAATCCCTGGTAAAATGACAGAATAGTTGTAATTTGTAAATTAAACCATTTGTTTGAAGGCATGATTTTTGTCAAAGGCTTGTACTATTTAACAGGGATATCATTCTTGCTTGTGATAAAGAGACCCAAAATTTTACATGGTGTATTTCCCACCTACTTGTTTATGCCCACATTTCTTCATTATGTTAATATGGACTCAAATAAATAGGAGTATACACACAAAATTATAGCCAGCTTGTCTTAGTCTGTTCAGTTCTGCTCTAACAGAATACCCGAGACTGGGTAATTTATAAAGAACAGAAATTTATTCTCTCACAATTTTCAAAGCTGGGAAATGCAAGATCAAGTCACTGGCATTGGTCATAGGTCTTTTTCCTGTGTCCTCACATGGCACGAGGCAGAAGGGCAAGAGAGAGGAATTCCGTGTCCTCACATGGCAGAAGAATAGAAGAGAGAAGCCCAGGCCCACCAGCCTTTTTTATAGCACCATTAATCCACTTAGGAGGGCCGAGCCTTCATGATCTAAACACCTCCCTTAGGTCCCATCTGCCAACACTGTTGCATTGGAGATTCAGTTTTCAACATGAGAATTCGGGGGACATATTCCAACCACAGCACAGCTGCCATGGGCTGAATTGTGTTCCCCTCAAATTCATTGTTGAGGTCTCAACTGTGCCCCCAGTACCTCAGAATGTGACTGCATTTGTAGATAGGGACTTTAAAGGGGTAATTAAGTTAAACTGAGGTCATTAGGTTGGGCCCCAATCCAGTATGACTGGTATCCTCATAAGAAGAGGAAATCTGGACGCAGACATGTGTAGAGGGAAGATGATGTGAATATATAGGGAAAAGATGGCCATCTGCAGGTCAAGGAGAGTGGTCTCAGAAGAAACAACCCTGGCAACACCTTGATCTCAGACACCTAGCTTCCAGAATTGTGAGAAATTCAATTTCTGTTGTTTAAGCCACCCAGTGTGTGGTACTTTGCTATGGCAGCCCTAGTAAACTGGCACATCAGGGAAATTTTTTTCAAATAATAATAATAATAGGCAGGCATTATCAAACTCAAAAGAAACCAGGAGTGGAAACTGTTGAAATGGAACAATAAAGAGGCTGTGGAATTTCAGGTGCATGGAGTAGGGTGGCTACTTATGAGACTACCCCATAGCATTGAGAGGAAGATAAAATCAAACCCTAAATTTTAGCTATAAGATATATACTAAAATTTGGGGATTTTCTATGGCAATGATGATTTTTTTTTATAAAAAAATTCTTGTTGTAGGGCTGAGATTATGGAAATCCAGAGTTTGATTCTGTGGGCTGATGGATTCCTATCATTATCAGACAGCTTCTATGTAAGACGGGCATTACGTGGCACAGAGTGGGCCTTCACTATGGAATGGTGCCATCAGGGATAATTTGGAAGATATGGAACACCCAGATGTCTCTCACTCCTCGAATTCTTTTCTTTTTACTTTTTTTTTTTTTTTTGATTTTTAAGACCAGTCAAGCGCAATTGTGAGAAGCGGGGAAGTAGTTGAAAAAGGAATTTAATCTGTAACTGACTGTCAACAATCAAGTGAGATAACTCACTGCCTTCAGACCAGCCAACCCCTCAAACTCTTAAACATTCCCTCCAACACTCACATAATGAGTCTCCCTTGCTCCAGGAAACTGCTCTCCCTGTGTAAAGAAACTCTTCTTATCTTGTGTTAAGTTGCTGTTTTCTATTTAGACAGTGTTGTGGGAAGAAATGGATAATTCTCCTCATCTTCCTTTTCCCTTTGTCCTTAGGCTAATAACCAGAGTCAGATCCCGAGGGGTCAAATGCAAAATAAGGCCAGGAAAATAGTATTTATGGAGTGAATAACTTTAAGAATTTGATAATTTAATCAGGAAAAAAACCCCTGATGTTATCTGAATGAATCAGTTTAGGTATTTCTGCGTGATATGGTATGTGGTAAGACAAATCTATTCCATGGACATGAGTGTATTGCTGCATTTTTTTCCTGCTGTGAGATGAGTTCCTTAGTAAAGACCAATGTGGAGAAAACTTGGGATGGAGGCAGAGAGAAGGAAGTGAAGCACCTGGTCAGAATCAGATTGAAGCCAAGAGGGACTATCTATTGCAGGGAAAAGGCAAGTGGGAGATCCCTAGCAGTTTCCATTACCATAATAGAAGTCTACAATAGAACCCTGCAATAAGAGAGCCCCACAGGCCTCACAGACCCTGAGCCCAGTATAGGGAGCTTCCTGGAGTCCCTATAGCTGCATTGCTCCAGAGAGGGAACTCATACTCCCTGGGACCCAAGCTGCTATGGCATGATGCCATTTTCAGAATGGAGTCACTGCTAGAGTGCATTCTGTCCTGGGGTCCAACATCCCCTGGATCTCCACATGCCTGGGGCCCTGCCATCATCCCACCATGCCTACACAAAGGGCTGCAATGCCACAACATGCCACAATCCCAGCTAGATCCAAAAGTAAAGCCATTAAAGCTATAACCCCAGCACCTGAGCCCATGCATCACCCGAGGAACAGGCAGTCCAGCACAGCAGAAGGCCACTTCCAAGACTGGTGTGTGTGGGGGAGTTGACATGCATGTTTTCCAGGGCCTGAGATTGAGCCATCCAGTGCCTGCCACTGCTGGCAACCCGTCTCTTTGGTGGAGCCACCATGTGTGTCCCTCAAAGACCAAGGACCGGCACCCACCATTGCTGGTGACCCTGCTCCCTTGACTGATGAAGACTTTGCATCTGGTGCACATCCCCCACCCCAGGGTCTGAAAACTAGCCTTCCCAGTGACCCCCACTTCCAGCAAAGCTGTACCATGCCTCCACACACACTCATAGTCTAGACCACCGAAACACTCACAGAAATTACTGACGTTGATTATAGCCAAAGAAATCACACAGAGACTACACTGCTGCCCTCACTCAGAACCAAAGCCAAAGCACCCTACCCAACTGACACTACAGGACACATCTACAGGAAAAAATTTTTCCCTATGGAAGCTATTCCATAAAATTAGAAGTGGTAACTGTCCCACCACATACACAGATATCAATGTAGAAACACAAGAAACATGGAAAAGCAAGGAATCATGCCACCTCCAAAGGAACACAATAATTATCTAGTAACATACTCTCCAAAAATAGGAAATCTATGAAATGACTGAAAAGAAATTTGAAATAACGATCTTAAGGAAACTCACCAAGATACAAGAGACTAAAGATAGACAATTCAACAAAATCAGGAAAATAATTCATGATCTGAATGAGAAATTCGATAAAGAGAAATAGAATAAAAAAAGAACCAAATACAAATTTTGGAGCTGAAGAATTTAATGAATGAAATAAAAAATATAATAGAGCTGGGTGCAGTGGCTCATGCCTATAATCTCAGCTACTGAGGTGGGAGGATCAGTTGAGCCCAAGAGTTTGATGTTATGGTGAGCTATGATCATGCCACTGCACTCCAGCCTGAGTAACAGAGTGAGACCCCATCTCAAAAAACAAACAAACAAAAACCCAAAACAAAAAACCCCACAAAA
>NW_012149519.1:886971-889004 GCF_000956105.1 Propithecus coquereli | reverse complement strand
ACAAGGGCTGGAAAACCTATTTGAGGGAATAATTGAGGAAAACTTCCCTGGTCTTGCTAGAGACTTAAACTTCCAAGTACAAGAAGCTAAATGAACATCTGGAAGATTCATCACAAAGAGGCAATCATCAAGACACACAGTCATTAGACTGGCTAAAGTCAACATGAAGGAGGAACTTCTGCAAGACATGAGGCAAAAACATCATGTAGGCGGAGTGCGATGGCTCACGCCTGTAATGCTAGCACTCTGGGAGGCTGAGGTGGAAGGATCGCTTGTGCTCAGGAGTTCGAGACCAGCCTGAGCAAGAGCAAGACCCCATCTCTACTAAAAATAGAAAAAATTGCAAGTCAACTAAAAATAGAAATAAAAAATTAGCCAGGTGTGGTGGCTTGCGTCTGTAGTCCCAGCTACTAGGGAGGCTGAGGCAGGAGGATCGCTTGAGTCCAGGAGTTTGAGGTTGCTGTGAGCTAGGCTGATGCCATGGCACACACTCTAGCCCGGGCAACAAAAGCAAGACTCTGTCTCATAATAAATAAATAAATAAAGAAAGAACAAAAACATCATATAACTTATGGAGGAAAACCAATCAGTCTAATTGCAGAATTCTCAACAGAGACCTTACAAGCCAGAAGAGATTGGGGTCCCATCTTCAGTCTTCTTAAACAGAACAACTGCCAGCCTAGAGTTTTGTATCCTACAAAACTAAGTTTCCTACATGAAGGAGAAATAAAGGCTTTTCCAGACAAGCAAACACTGAGGGGATTTGTCTAGACCAGACCTGCCATGCAGGAAATACTGAGATCTGAATTATATATAGATCAGCACAAGAATCATCCACCCCAGTGTAAAATCACCCAAAAGCTAAATCTCAGAGCTCCTATATCAATAAAATGATAGTACAAGAGGTAAAACAAAGCAATAAGGTGCTACCCAACTGGATGAACAGAACAACATCCCACATATCAATTCTATTAATCAACATGAATGGTTTGAATTCCCCACTCAAGAGACATGGGCTGGCTGAATGGATAAAAAATATAAGCCAAGTATCTGTTGTCTCCAGGAAACACATCTAACCTACAAGTATTCATGTAGACTCAAGGCGAAGGGTTGGAAAATATTACTCAGTTTCCTTTTTTGTTGTTGTTATTGAGATGGAGTCTCACTCTATTGTCCTTGGTAGAGTACAGCAGCATCATCATAGCTCACTGCAACCTCCAACTCTTGGGCCTAAGCGATTCTCCAGCCTCAGCCTCCTAAGTAGCTGGGACTACAGGTCCATGCCACAATGCCTGGCTAATTTTTCTTTTTTTGGTAGAGAGGGGTCTCACTATTGCTCAGGTTGGTCTTGAACTCCTGAGCTCAAGCAATCCGTCTGCCTCGACCTCCAAGAGTGCTAGGATTATGGGCATGAGCCACCATGCCTGGCCAGAAAAAATATTCCAGGCAAATGGAAACCAAAAGAAAGCAGGTTTAGCCATTCTCATATGAGATAAAATTGACTTTAAATCAAGAAAAGTAAAGACAGACAAAGATGGTCATTATATAAATGTAAAGGGAGCAATTGTTTCTTTCTTTCTTTTTTTTTTTATTTCAGGATATTATGAGGGTACAAACATTATGGTTGCATTTTATGATGATTGATCATTTTTTAGGCCACAAACATGTCTCAAAAAATTCAAAAAAATAGAAATTACACCACATATCTTCTCAGACCACAGTGGAATAAAACTAGAAATCAACTCCAAGAGAAATGTTCAATTCTGCACAAAGTCATGGAAATAAAACAAGCTGCTGCTGAACAATAATTGGATCAACAATGAAATTGAAATGGAAATCAAAAGATTCCTCGAACTGAATGACAAAACAGACACATGCTATCAAAATCTATGGGATTCAACAGAAGTAGTTCTAGGGGGAAATGTTATAGCCTTAAATGCCTACATCAGAAAGACAGAAAGATCACTAGTTAACAATCTAGTGACATGTCTCAAGGAACTAGAAAAGTAAGGGCACACCAAACCTAAAGGCAG
>NW_012149519.1:884467-886921 GCF_000956105.1 Propithecus coquereli | reverse complement strand
GAAAAATCATTAGAGAGAGATTCAAGATGGCTGACCAGAGACACTAGCTACCAGAGTGTCTCAGTAAGAAGGAAAAATTTTAGATGAAAGAGAAAAAACAAACAAACATAGATTGGGCGTAAGTCTGAGGAAAGAGTGCCAGACCTACAAGAGAGTCCACAACAAGAAATTGTGGAGCAGAACAACAAGGAGCAAGGTATCGGCAGAGATCATCCCCTGAGAGGTTTGGAGTCCAGTGATAAGGGTAGGTGGAATGGTTTGTTTCTCTCAGCTTCACATCTCTGACAGTCAGTGGGCTTCTGAGCAGCTGGTGAGACTTTCTATCCCCACAAGCCCAAAAGCTGCTGTCACCAGTGAAGTGGGAGCTTCTTGTGGACAAAGCACTAGGCTCCCAGTCCCCAAGGATGGTTCCCATTACCGCAGACCCAAACCAAGATGGCAGGTGCCATATTGCTTCTCTACCCAGTATGCACCTTTGTCCTCCCCTGGGGACTTCAGCCCCTCAGATTTTGGCTTGCTTATTCCCACACCAACATTTTCTAACTCTAGTCCAGACTATGGGAGCCACAGGGGTCCAGTGGGCCCTGGGGGATTTGTGTGACCCCAGAGCCTGGACATTCTGGGTGGGCTGCCTTCCACAGAGAGGGACAGAGACAACCAGAGTGCTAGCTTTCCCCCATCCAGACTCTCTTCCTCCCCTTGTCCCCCTCACCCACAGCTTCCGAGAGAGACAATTGAATCACCACACTGAAGCTTCCACAGAGAGTGGGGCTCAAACCTCTCCTCTTAAAGTCCTGCAGTAGACTGTGAGCTCCCTGCTCTCTGGCCCTCCCTGGTACTGCATGCCCAGTGGCTCCATCAGAGCAGGGCACACCCTGAAGCAGAGGGACATGAGACCTGCTTGAGCACTCTATAGGCAACTCTGGACCAGAATGCTTCTCCCTGGCATGGTCAGGGATTGATCTTTGAGGACATGGGGGAAGGCCTTCAGGCCAGATGCCATACCTTCAGGACTTGATTGTGTTGCTTGGGGACACAGAGGGGAGATATGTGAACTAATCTTGGGAGGCAAGGAAGCCCACATGGTCAGAACTGAGAGGAGAGTGTAGTGTGGGTCCCAATTGCACTGTACTTGTGGAGCGACCCTCCCCACACAGAAAGGCTGCACTCTCAGCCCAGAGTGGGATCCTGGGTGGGAAAGCTCCCAGCCTGCAGTGCAACTGTGGGGGAGATAGGCTAGATCAAGCAGCTGCCTGCCAGCAGACATTGGAGGGAAACCGCGGAGCAGGGGGGAGAGAGAGAAGAGTGAAACTCACTCCTGACAGCCAGATTGTGAATGTCAGATGGCTCCATCTTCACAAGCAAATTTTCTGGTTGGGTGGGGCCACTTCAGCTTCTCCCTGGCAGCTTTCTCCAGAAGCTGGAATCAGACCTGTGATCTCTGCCAAAACAGCTACATTGCCAGTTTTTGTGGAGCCTCAGCCCCACCCAGCCTCACTCCACCACCTGCCTCTGCTGTGGTAGAGGATAAGGACTCACCTGGAAGTTCCAGGGGCCCATCCACCACCTGGGGCATTCAAATGCTTCCCTTGAGGGACTAGAGCTGGTCACAGGTCTCACAAACAACACTGCAGCTTGTGTCTTCTGGCAAGTGCCACCTACTGACAGGCAGGTCAATCTGCACAGCTTTTACAGCATTTATTGACTCAATCATGCAAGGTGTGGTTGATTCTCATCCACAGGCACCACCTACTGTCTCAGATTAAACTGGGCATGCCAATATTATTCACATTGTTAAGAAGACCACAGGGCTGGGGAAAGAGAAAGGATTTCAAAGACCTCCACCCTTCCTCATCAAAGAGAGACAGGAAATCTGCCCATTCACATAGCTCACCACTGCTACAGCCTAAAAACAAGCAACTGAGAAAACCACCACACTAAGGATATCTATTACCAAGGCATCCATCCAGAAACTAGAGCACCATTGAAGCACCCACAAGCAAAGCCAAAGATTCTTAGCCAACATATGGTACATACACCCATATGAGCGTGTGTGTGTGTGTGTGTGTGTGTGTGTGTATGTGTGCGCGCGCATGCGTGCAGGGGAAGCCCTATCTAAACAAAAGAAAATCCCAAAATAAGAAGCAACAGCTGCTCCAGATGAGAAGGAATCAGTGAAAGAACTCTGAAAGTATGAAAAATCACAGCAAAATGACACCCCCAAAAGAGAACACTAGCTCTCTGCAATGGATACCAACAAAAATGAAAATATTGTAATGACAGATAAAGAATTCCAAATATGGATTGTAAGGAAGCTCAATGAAATCCAAGAGAAAATGGAAAATCAACTCAAAGAAACTGGAAAAACAATTTAGGAAATGAATGAAAAATTCACTAAAGAAAGTGACATATTTAAAAAAACCAAATAGAACTTGAAATGAAAAATTCATTTAA
>NW_012149519.1:882972-884417 GCF_000956105.1 Propithecus coquereli | reverse complement strand
AAAATGTCCTCTTTGAGACACATTATATTCAGACTGTCAAAAGTCAAAGACAAAGAAAGAATTCTAAAGACAGTGAGAGAAAATTGTCAAGTCACATATAAAGGAATCTCCATTAGACTAATAGCAGATTTTTCAGCAGAACCTTACAAGCCCCACGGGAGAATGGAATGGTATATTAAAAGTGCTGAAAGAAAAAAAAAAAAAACCTGGCAGCCAAGAATACTCTATCCAGCACAGTTATCCTTCAGAAATGAAGGAGAAATAAAGTCTTCACCAGGCAAGCAAAAACTGAGGGAGTGGCCTTATAAGAAATGTTTAAAGGAGTCCTACATCTAGAGGCAAAAGGACAATAACTACCATCATGAAAACATGTGCAAGTATAAAAATCACAGGTAGAGCACATAGAGCCGATATGCAAATGAGAGAGAAAAAGAAATCAAACCTTATTGCTGTAGAAAACTATCAAATCACAAAGACAAACAATAAGAGAGGAAGAAAGTAACAAAGGATATTCAAAGGAACCAGAAAACAATTAAAAAAATGACAGAAGTAAGTCCTCACCTATCAATAATAACCTTGAATGTAAACAGATTAAATTCCCCAATGAAAAGATACAGACTGGCAGAATGGATAAAATATTGAGACCCAACTATATGCTGCCTACAAGACACTCACTTCACCTGTAAAGACACACAGCCTGAAAGTGAAGGGATGAACAAAAATATTCCATGCAAACAGAAACCAAAAGCAAGCAGGAGTAACTATACTTATATCAGACAAAACAGACTTCAAGTCAAAAGCTATAAAAAAGACAAAGAAGATCATTATATAAAGATAACAGGATAAATTCAGCAAAAGGATATGACAATTCTAAATATATATGCACGCAACACAAGAGCACCCAGATATGTAAGGCAAATATTATTAGATCTAAAGGGAGACATAGACCCCAGTACAATAATAGTTGGGGCCTTCAACACTCCTCTCTTAGCATTGGACAGATCATTTAGACGGAAAATCAACAAAGAAACATGGGATTTAAACTGCATTATAGACCAAAGAGATCTAGTAGACATTTACAGAACATTTCATTCAATGACTACAGAATACACATTATTCTCATCAGCAAATGGAACATTCTCCAGGACAGACCATATGTTAGTCCACAAAACAAGTCTCAACAAATTTTTAAGAAATTGGAATCATTATAGTTATCTTTTCTGACTGCAATGGAATAAAACTAGAAATCAATAACAAGAGAAACTTTGGAAACTGTACAAATACATTGAAATTAAACAAAATGCTCTTGAACAACCAATGTGTCAATGAAGAAATTAAGAAGGAAATCTAAAAATTTTTGAATCAAATGAAAGTAGAAACACAAAATACCGAAGCCTATGGGATACAGCAAAAGCAGTAATAAGAGGGAAATATATAGCAATAAA
>NW_012149519.1:878535-880322 GCF_000956105.1 Propithecus coquereli | reverse complement strand
GGGGTTTAAAAACACTTAGCCAAAGTCACTTGAAAAGTGTAACATACATGGATATTATCTTGGTGAATAGGAGACAATTTAAGCCTATGATGGTGGTTCTAGCAGAAGAATTACAAGCAAGGAGGGCAAATCCACATCCAGAATAATAGTATATTTCAGTGAATACAGTTTTCTTCTCTTTCCGTGATAGAAGGAGTACAATAAAATCAATCTGTCACCGAGTGATTAACAGATCCCTCTGAGGAATGCTACCCTATGTCATATTGGAGACTTAAAGTTAGTATCAATCTATGCAGAGGTTGAGCACTTAGAAGTGGTAGGAGCCAGATTAGTCTTTGTGAGAGGGATGTTCACATTGTTAAATCCATACCTACCCTCTACTCTTGCCACTTTGTATGTGAGCTCAGTGAGCAAGCAAGAGGGTTCCCGGGGAAAGAGGCTGACTGAAATCACGGATCATGTCAACTTGTCCACCTGATTGTTGAGAGCTTTTTCTCATGTGGTGCCCTTTGGTGAGTAATTACATAAGACCCCCAAATATTCATGCTTTATGTTCTTCCTGAAAATTTCAGCCACTCCTATAGCTTCTTTTGAATGATGTTTTAATCCTTTTCTCTTCATCAGTCACTGCCCATGAATTAATGTAGTCATCTCTCTGTCCAGGCAAGATACATGACTGGATGTACTACTTGAAGCTCTGCCTAGAATTTCCCTTAACTGTTGTCTTTAGGGACATTGTATTGCAAAGTAATACTGCAGCAATGAATTTCCAGTTTATGCAAGCATTTAGTGTGCAACCATCTATAAACCTGTTTTTAGTTAACTGGTCATAGAAAATTTTCCATGAGGTCATGCATGTGTATTGGGGGGAGGCAATGAAGCAGGAATAGGTGCCCTGAGAATCTGCCACCACCTGTTCAAGCAACCAAGTTGTGCCCTCAGTACCTTTTTGATACTAATATTATATATACTATTAATATTTCCACTCAGTGATGAACTGGCTGCTGTGTCTGTTCAACATGCAATTCGCAATGGGCAGTTCAGTTCCCATGGTCACTTGAGGACTGATGGTCAGGCATTTAATCTTTTTCAGGACTCAGTAGAACTCCAGGACATGTTTCTCCAAAGAAGAAATGTTATCTGCAGAAGAAAGCATGGCTTTACTCCAAAACCTTAAATGGCTACATTGTGATTCTTCTATTGCCACTTTCTAGTGGCTCTGAATAGCGTTCTCTCTGTTGTAAAAGGTAACTGTCCTTGGATCTACTAGGTCATAAGGCCCAGGTATCAGAACAGTTTTTTACTAATAGTTTCACCCAGGACCTGTTGCAGAGCTTTCTGTTACTTGTGGGCCCATTCATACTGGCAGCACACTCAAATATCTATTGATTGCCCACGAAATCAAGAAAGACCCAAAACATGTTGTGTCTCCTTTTTCTCTGTGGGAAGTGCAATGTCATCTATCATGCTGAGCGGAACAGTTTCAGATCTGGTTTCTTTAATGGAAAGAATCAATACAGCCCCTGGCATCTGGTATGCAGCTAACGATGTGTTATGTGCTTATTCCTGTATATCAGTGTATAAGGAACAATCACCAAGAACAGTTTGCTTTCCCCTGGTAGAGTCAGCAGTATACTTTCATGGTCTTTGCTCAGGTGTGTAAGTCAATTTTCTTGCTCTCTGCCACAATCTAATCCAGGTGCCAGCAAATAGCAACCCACAGACCAAATTCACCCTGATACTTATTTTTGTATCATCCACAAGCTAAGAATGGTTTTCATATTTTT
>NW_012149519.1:876765-878485 GCF_000956105.1 Propithecus coquereli | reverse complement strand
TTAGTAGAGACGGGGTCTCGCTCTTGCTCAGGCTGGTTTTGAACTCCTGAGCTCAAACAATCCGCCCGCCTCGGCCTCCCAGAGAGCTAGGATTACAGGCTTGAGCCACCGTGCCCGGCGCCATTGCTAAGTTTTTTGACCACAGTGGGACACTGGTCATGGACGCGTACAAGCCTGACATATCCAGGCCATGACAGTCTCACCACAGAAAGAAAAATAAAATAGCCAATTCTAAAAGCAGTCCTCTTTCTGCTGGATCATGCTGAATTACTTGGTGGGTGGGAGGAAGAAACAGAATTTAGAATGGCTAAAGTAAGAAGTGTTAAAAAGAGCTCTATTTTGTCCTGAAATTTTACTCTATTCTGGATAAAAAGGGTTTTCTAACACAGATATGAGAAGTTGTAGCTCTGACATGTAGCTGTATCCTCCTTCGTCTGCTGATTGCTTTGTGTGATTTGCTTTTCTGGAAAAGAATTTTTGCTAAAAGCTGTACAGACTTTTTCCTTTGTACCTAGCAGTACCTTATATAGTATAGCTCTGTGCCATGCAGCATTCAAAAACTCAATTTTTAAGAAATTATTTACCTGTTGCTGACTCTGTGTTCATTCATATTTCAACAATTTCCCTGAAGAATTCAGGATACAGCTTCTCGTGTATGGCAGCTTTGCTTCACACAGCATTTTTGTGGGTGTGTATATATCTGACTTGGTGAGAATTAAAAAAAAACACAGCTTTTTAATTTGTTTAGAACAGAACTTCTGCCTATTATATTTTCTGCTCGTCACCAATTAAAGAAGCCAATGGCATTTTTTACTTTTATATTATCTGTTTTCCTGGTGATTTGTTTGTGCCCTTTATTACCTGCCATTTTCTAAACTTTTTTCGATAAAAGGAAAGAAGATGTGAAAAAAATAAAACCACAATGAAATATCATCTCACCCCAGTTAGAATGGCTACTATCAAAAAAGACAAAACACCCCCCCACCGCAAAAAACCAAACAAACAAAAAACAACCCACACAAAAACCAAATGCTAGTAAAAATACACAGAAAAAGGAACTCTTATGTACTTTGGTGGGAATGTGAATTAGTACATCCATTAAGGAAAATAGTACAGAAGTTTTTCAAAAAACTAAAAATAGAATTATCATATGATTCAGCAATTCTACTACTGGGTATATATCCAAAGGAAAGGAAATCAGTCTGTCTAAGAGATATCTGCTTTTCCATGTTTATTGCAGTGCTATTCACAATAGCCAAGATATGGAATCAACCTAAGTGTCCATCAACAGATGAATGAATAAAGAACATGTGATATATATATACACAATGGAATACTATTCAGCCATAAAAAAGAATGAAATCCTATCGTTCTTGGCAACGTGGATGAGCCTGGAGAACATTATATTAACTGAGATAAGCCAGGCAGAGAAGGACAAATCCCACGTGATCTCACTCAGGTGCAATCTAAAAGACTTGATCTGATAAAAGTAGAGAGTAGAATGGTGGTTACCACAAGCTGGGGAGGAGGGGCGGAGGAAGGAGTGGGGAGAGGTTGGTCAATGGGTACAATGTTACAGTTAGATAGGAGGAATACATTCTGATGTTCTATTGCAGAGTGACTATAGTTAACAATAATTTATTATATATATGTTTTTTTTCTGAGACAGTCTCGCTCTGTTGCCCGGGCTAGAGTGCCGTGGTGTCAGCCTAGCTCACAG
>NW_012149519.1:874041-876715 GCF_000956105.1 Propithecus coquereli | reverse complement strand
ATACAAAAATGAGTACTGTTTCTATACACCAAGAATAAACTAGCTGAAAAAGAACTCATGAAAGCAATCCCATTTACAATAGCTATAAAAAATAATAAAATACCTAGGAATAAATTTAACCAATGAAGTGAAAGCCCTTTATTCTGTTGATGAGATGTATCTGTTTTATTGATTTGTATATGTTGAAGAACCAACATGTTGTAGTTTGATTAAAAACTACAAAACACTGATGAAAGAAATTAAAGAGGACACACAAAAACATGGAGCCAGATGCGGTGGCTCATGCTTGTAATGCCAGCTACTTATGAGGTTGAGGTTGGAGGATCTCTTTTTCTCTTTTTTTCTGAGACAGAGTCTCACTCTGTTGCCTGGGCTACAGTGCCATGGCGTCAGCCTAGCTCACAGCAATCTCAAAGTCCTAGGCTCAAGTGATTTTCCTGCCTCAGCCTCCTGAGTAGCTGGGACTACAAGTACGTGCCACCACACCCAGCTAATTTTTTCTATTTTAAGTAGAGACAGGGTCTCATTTTTACTCAGACTGGTCTCGACCTCCTGAGCTCAAGCAATCCTCCCACCTTGGCTTCCCAGAGTGCTAGGATTACAGGCGGGAAATGCTGCATCCAGCCTTGGAGGATCTCTTGAGTTCAGGGGTTTGAGATAGCAGTGAGCTATGATCATGCCACTGTATTCCAGCCTGGGTGACAAAGCAAGATCCTGTCTCTTAAATAAAAAAATGAAAAGACATCCTATATTCATGGATTGGAAGAATTAATATTGTTAAAGTATTCATACTACCAAAGGCAATCTACAGATTCAATGAAAATCTTATCAATATACCAATGACATTCTTTACAGAAATAGAAAAACAATCCAAAAATTTGTATGGAACCAAAAAATACACTGAATAGCCAAAGCCGTCCTGAACAAACAAAAACCAACAATAGCAACAAAACAAAAACAAAACAAACCTGAAAGCCTCAAACTACCTGTCTTCACAATATACTACAAAGCTATATTAGCCCAAACAGCTTGGCATTGGCATAAAATCAGAAAGAAACACCAATGGAACTGAATAGAGAAACCAGAAATAAATAGCCGGGCATGGTGTCTCATGCCTATCATCCTAGCACTCTGTTGTGCTGAGCGGGGAGGATCACTTGAGGTCAGGAGTTAGAGACCAGCCTGAGCAAGAGCGAGACCCCATCTCTACTAAAAACAGAAAAAATTAGCCGAAAATTAGCCGACTGCGTGGCTTGATGCAGGAGGATCTCCTGAGCCCAGGAGTTTGAGGTTGCTGTGAGCTAGGTTGACACCACGTCACTCTAGCCTGGGCAACAGAGCGAGACTCTGTAAAAAAATAAATCCATGTATTTATAGCCAATTGATTTTTTCTTTTTCTTTTTTTTTTTTTTTGAGACAGAGTCTCACTCTTTTGCCTGAGCTAGAGTACAATGTCATCAGCATAGTTCACGGCAATCTCAAACTCATGGGCTCAAGTGATCCTCCTGCCTCAGCCTTCTGAGTAGCTGGCACTACAGGCATGCACCACTACACTTGGATAATACAGCTTATTGATTTTTGACAAAGGCACCCAAAATGTACATTGGGGAAAGGACAGTCTCTTTGATAAATTGTGCTGGGCAAACTGGATTATCCATATGCAAAATAATGAAACTGGAGCCCTATCTCTCAGCATATAGAAAAATCAACTCAAAATGGACTCAAGACTTAAATGTAAGGTCCAAAACTTTGAAATTACTGGGAGAAAACATCGGTTAAATTCTTCAGGACATAGGTCTGGGTGAAGATTTTATGGATAAGACCTCAAAAGCACAGGCAACAAAAGCAAATACAGACAAATAGTATTACATCAAATTAAAAAGCTTCTGCTCAGTAAAGGAAACTATCAAAAAAGTGAAGAAGCAACCTGTTGAATGGGAGGAAATATTTGCAAATTATTCACCCAGCAAGGGATTGACATCCAAAATACAGAAGGAACCAAGTAACTCAACAGGAAAAACACATAATTCGATTTTAAAATGAGCAAATGATCGGAATAGACATTTCAAAAAAGAAGACATATAAATGGTCAACAAGTATATGAAAAAACAGTCAACATCAGTATCCTCAGGGAAATGCAAATTAAAACCACAGTGAGGCAGAGGCGGACAAGAAGGTGCTGTCTGCACAGGGCAGGAGAAGCGCTGGTGGTGGAGGCAGAGGTGAGGCTGGCAGGGGTCCCAGATGTCGAACAGGCAGTAGCCATAGTGGCTTGTTGGATGAAGAGAGGATTGATGATGAGCTTGTAAAAATTGGCAAGTGGGATGGATCAGCTGTGAAAAACTCTTTGGATGATTCTGCCAAAAAGATACTTCTGGAAAAGTACAAGTATGTGGAGAATTTTGGTCTAATAGATGGTTACCTCACCATTGGTATGATTTCCTGTTTATTTGCCATAGTGGCTTTGATTTGGGATTATATGTACCCCTTTCCAGAGTCTAAGGCTGCTTTGGCTTTATGCATCATATCCTGTTTTGTGACGATGGAGATTCTGACCATTTATATCTCGCATCCTTCTCATGGCCCACAGGAAAGATCCTTCAGGGATGGAGCCTGATGATATCTGGCAGCTGTCCTCCAGTCTTAAAAGGTTCAATGACAAATATACCCTGAA
>NW_012149519.1:872594-873991 GCF_000956105.1 Propithecus coquereli | reverse complement strand
GCTATCAAAATCTATGGGATTCAACAGAAGTAGTTCTAGGGGGAAATGTTATAGCCTTAAATGCCTACATCAGAAAGACAGAAAGATCACTAGTTAACAATCTAGTGACATGTCTCAAGGAACTAGAAAAGTAAGGGCACACCAAACCTAAAGGCAGTAGAAGAAAATAAATAGCTAAGGTCAGAGCAGAACTAAATGAAATGGAACACAAACAAACAACAAATACAAAAGATCAATGAAACAAAAATTTGGTTCTTCGAAAAGGTAAAAAAAAAATGATAGACCTCTTGCTAGATTAACAAGAAATAGAAGAGAAAGAACCCAAATAAACTCAATCAGAAAAGAAAAAGGAGATTTTACAACTGATATCATGGTAATACAGAATATCATATGTGAATACTGTGAAAAGCTCTATGCACATAAACTTCAAAAAGTAGAGGAAATGGACAAATTCCTGGAAACCCACAACCTCCTAAGACTCAATGAGGAAGAAATAGAACTCCTGATCAGAATAACAAAGAGCAGCGAGATTGAAGCAGTTATAAAAAAAAATCTTCCAACAACAAAAAAGCCCTGGACCAGATGGGTTCACAGCTAAATTTTACCAGACCTTCAAAGAACAGCTGCTACCCATACTGCAGAAATTATTCCATAACATCGAGAAGGAGGAAATCCCCCTCAACTCATTTTATGAAGCCAGTATCACCTGATACTAAAGCCAGGAAAGGACACAAGAAAAAAGAAAACTACAGACTAATATCCCTTATGAATATAGATGCAAAAATCCTCAATAAAATACTATCAAACCAAATACAATAACAAATCAAAAAAATAATCCACCATGACCAAGTGGGCTTCATCCCAGGGATGCAAGAATGGTTCAACATATGGAAATCAATAAATGTCATTCACCACATAAATAGAAGCAAAAACAAAGACCACATGATCATTTCAATAGATGGAGAAAAAGCATTTGACAAAATTCAGCACCCTTTCATGATAAAAACCCTCAACAAACTAGGCACAGAAGGAACATATCTCAAAATGATAAAAGCCATATAGGACAAACCCACAGCCAACATTATCCTGAATGGGGAAAAGTTGAAAGCATTCTCACTAAGAACTGGAACAAGACTAGGATGCCCACTGTCACAACTTGTTTTTGACATAGTGCTGGATGTTCTATCTAGAGTAATCAAGCAAGAGAAAGAAATTAAGGGTATCCAAATTGGAAAAGAGGAGGTCAAACTATTGCTTTTTGTTTATGATATCATCTTACATCTAGAAAACCACAAAGATTTCACCAAGAGACTCCTGGAATTGATAAATAAATTCAGCGAAGTCTCAGGTTACAACATCAATGTACACAAATCAGTAGTATTCCTATACACCAGTAA
>NW_012149519.1:869582-871184 GCF_000956105.1 Propithecus coquereli | reverse complement strand
TATCACTAATTATCAGGGAAATGCAAATTAAAACCACAATGAGTTATCACCTAATTCTAGTTATAATTGCTTTTATTAAAGTCCTAAAACGATATTGCTGACATACATGCAGAGAGAAGGGAATGCTTATTTCCTGTTAGTGGGACTGCAAATTAGTACAACCTCTATGGAAAACAGGATGGAGATTCCTCAGAGAACTAAAAGTAGACCTGCCATTCAATCCAGCAATTCCACTACTGGGTATTTACCTAAGGGGAAGTCATTTTATCAAAAAGACACCTGCATTTGAATGTTTATTGCAGCGCAATTCACAATTGTAAAGATGTGGAATCAACCAAAATGTCCATCAATTCATGAATGGATTAACAAAATGTGGCATATGTATACCATGGAAAACTACTCAGCCATGAGGAAGGGTGAATTAATGCCTTTTGGAACAATATGGATGGAACTAGAGATTATTATCCTGAGTGAAGTATCTAAAGAATGGAAAAACACCACATGTACTTGCTTTTAAGTTGGAACTATCTGATGAGCACATATGTGCATAGAGGGAAGTAGAACTCAATGGAAATCAGTCTAGGGGAGGGGAAGGGGGATGGGCAAAAACCTACCTACCAGGTACAATAAACACTATCTGGGTGATGGCCACACTTATAACCCTGACTCAAGCATTACAAAAGCAGTTCTTATAACCAAAAACATTTGTACCCCTATAATACTTTGAAATAATAAAAAAATCATTAGAAATCATTATGAACAACTGTACTCCAACAAATTGGAAAACCAGGAAAAAATGGATAAATTCCTGGACACATACAACCTACCTAAATTGAATCATAAAGAAATAGTAAACCTGAATAGACCTATAATCAGTAATGAGATTGAATCAGTTATCAACATTTCCCAACAAAGAAAAGTCCATAATTGGATGGCTTCACTGCTGAATTCTACAAAACTTTTAATAAAGAACTAACACTAATTCCCCTTAAACTATTTCAAAAAATTGAATGGGAGAGAATTCTGCAAACTCATTCTATAAGGCCAGCATCATCTTGATACAAAAATTAGAAAAGTATGCAACAAAAAAGAAAACTACAGGCCAATATCCTTGATAAATATAGATACAAAAATCCTTAACAAAATACTAGCAAACCTAACCCAACCCAATAGTAAATTAAACATATTATACACCATGATGAAGTGGGATTTATCCCTGGGATACAAGAATGGTTCAACATACACACATCAATAAAAGTGATACATCTCATCAACAGAATGAAGGGCAAAACTCATATGATCATCCGAATAAATGCAGAAAAAGCATTTGATAAATTTAACATCACTTCATAATGAAAACTTTCAACAAATTAGGTGTAGAAGGAACACCTCAACACAATAAACATCATGTATGACAAATCCACAGCTAGCATCAGACTTAACAGGGAAAATTTGAAAGTTTTTCCTTTAAGAACTGTAACAAGACAGGGATGCCCACTCTCACTACTCTTATTCAACATAGCACTTGAAGTTCTAGCCATTGCAATTAGATAAGAGAAAAAAAATAAAGGACATCTAAATTGCAAAGGAGGAAGTCAAATT
>NW_012149519.1:863850-864289 GCF_000956105.1 Propithecus coquereli | reverse complement strand
TATTAAGAAAAAAAGTTAAAATGCACAAGATACGTCATTCGCACACAGCTAGTGCAGTTGGCATCCTGGAGAAAGTGGGACCCAAGGTGCAGTTATCCAAGGGAGCAAATAAATAAAATCACATTGGCCCAGAATGGGGTGAGAGTGAGCTTAGGAGCAGCAGGTCTGCAGCTGTTGTCCCCCAACCACCCTTTCTGCCTGTCATCACTACCCATTGCTTGGGACAGTTCCCAGCACCCTATCTCAAGAATGGGTATGAGAATACAAGATGTGCAAAAACCCTGCCTTACTCCTGAGAGAGTCCCTCCCACAGAATGTAGTGGCTTGTGGGTGGGGTCCATTAGTCTGGTCTTGTACTTAATCGCTTCACTCTGGCATGGGCATATTATTACATATCCTTCTTTAAAAGGAAAACAACTTCCTATCCAGGCCACTTTCA
>NW_012149519.1:861308-863800 GCF_000956105.1 Propithecus coquereli | reverse complement strand
GTCATGTAATTATGGGTAATTTTTTTTACCTTTGTACTTTTTTTATATTTCATTTCTTACAGTGAGAATATATTTCTTCACAGTCATAAAAAAATTTAGTTAGTTTTTGTGTGGATCGCCGTTAAAGTCAGAATACTAAATTTATCTAGAGGAGATCTATAAATTTAATCCTGAGAATAGTGGTACCAAAACTAACCTCACCAGTTGTAAACATTTGAATCAAAAGTCACTGTACCAATTTCACAACAATTTCAATTAGCTCATTATTTTACTCTTAGTCTTTAATTAAATATTTGAATTAATACACATCTGGTCTTTATTATCATGTATATATTTGCAAAGAGAATTCTAAAAGCCCTAACTTTTAAGTAGTAGGAAATTAATTAATGGAACCTATTTGTAAATACCTCCCAAACTAATGTTAATAATGTATGAAATATGTAGCACTAAACTAACTGGGCAACTCAGTAATGCTGTGTTCAATCACTGTGTTATAAAGGAAGATGGCTCACCACTGGCTTCTTGTGGTGAAGCAGAGAGCATGTGAATGCCCACTCATCATCCAGTCCTAGATACCCCTCTGAGCACTACCACTATTTAGAGTGAATTGAACACAGAAAAAAAATCGTGGATCTTTGTTTTTCTTCTTTAAAGTTTTCTTAAGCCTCTGTCTTTTGAGGTTTTTATATTCTAGGCTCGGAAATCACAGTTCACTCCTTGAGTCCATTGATTTTATTGATGGCCAGCACAGGGGATACAGAGCCCAAAGTATAAAGACTTGCAACACGTGCTTTCTTCAAGAGTGTACATGTGTACAAGTGTACAAGTCTTTTCTCATCCGGGTATGTGGACTCATGTTCATAGTGGGAATGAAAGCAAGATGTTGTTGAGGACGAAAAGTTCAAGGGAAAGACTTTGCCCCTTGCAGATGACAGGGCCTTGGACACAAATTATCTGACTTGGGAAAACCCTTCCACAAACCCTTATATTTTGGGGGGAAAATGAGCAGAAAAGGAAAGGAGCACTGGACTGGGTTTAGGAGTCCTTGATTTCAGCTAGCATCTGCTATTAATAATAAGTAGATGTGTGAACTTGAGTTATCACTTAACTTCATTTTGCATCAGCTTTTCTATGTTCAAAAGATGGGCTGAATCAAATGCTCTCTAGGGCATTTTAGCACCCCTGTTCTTCTGAACGCCTACCCAGATTTATCTCTCTCTAACACTAATCATGCTCTGTTAAAATGACTGATATACTGGTTGTCATCCGCACCTCATTCTCCCCCTAGCCCTGCACCACCAAACTGTAAACTGATTGAAGTCAGGACCATGCTTATTTAGCTTTGTATTCCCAGCATTCAGTAACTGGCATGAGCAGGGCATGTCAAAATACAATCTATATAAATGAGCAATTTGTGAGGACTACGGTCTGTGGGGGCTCTAGTCATAGGCTAGCTCTTCCTGAAGAGTGGGTATAATTGGTGAAAGAGGAAGAAAGGGAACACATTTCTACTGAGCTTCTATATTTAGCCATTAAATATTTTTATCTGATGTATCTAAGGTATGATATGGGTACAAATATTGTCATTTCACAGCATATGGAGTATGTAATTTGCCTCAGCAAGTGGTCAACTCTGAATATTAAACCCAGGTTCCCCTCACTCTAATATGCCTTTACTGGCAATAATTCGTGCCATGGCTCCATAGAATAACGGTATTGTTATAGATTTAGGAAAATATTAATAGAACCTAGGAGTGTTGGACTGGAAAAAGCTTTTTGAGATCCTGTCTATCTTATTTCAGCAGAGTCCTTATTGGTAGTATTTATTCAAACAGTTTCAGAAAGGGGATTGTGGCAGGGGATGGAGGGACGGCAGAATAAATTTAGTGTGTTTTACCATTAAGCCTTTTTTTCTTGTACCCTTCCCCTTTCCTCAGTGCTTTAGAAAAGCCTTATTCTGTGTTTGTGTATCTGCCTTGACTCAGACTCTATATCTTCTATACATTTGTGCCTTGCTCCAACACTGTGTACCAAGTAGATGTTCAATAAATCCTTGTTGACTAAGTCTATCATTTCTTCCAAATTTATCCTATAATCTTCTTTAAACTTTTTTTATTTATGGGAATTCCTTCTCTTCCAAGTAGAGAGGGACAGCATTAAGGAGATCTAGAAGGGTATGATAATATTTTGTGGGAACGTAGTGTGGTTGTGTGCTGTCCAGACCCCCCTTCAATTGAAGAACTTGGTGTCCCAACTACTGGGAGTGTTGCCAATGGACAGCCTTCAGCTGACAGTGTCTTCAGGGACCATGTCACCTGTATGTGTGACCAAGGTCCCACCCTTCCCAGGACAGCCCACATTTAATGATGCGGTAGAGGTATAAGGGCCTGGCTGTTTTAGTCCATTGTGGGACAAGTCTGACTGGCTATTTTAGCTTCCTTTCAAGAAATTGTGCCAATATTTTTAAATTTAATTATTCTGCCTTTTTAAAA
>NW_012149519.1:853346-855798 GCF_000956105.1 Propithecus coquereli | reverse complement strand
TCCCTTCTTTTTACTTAGGTTGAGTACAAGAGTTTGAAGAGCATGACTCTTTGGGCAAAGAAAGGACCACAGTAACATTTATTTGCATTTAGAGGAAAGCCAGACCTAGGGGTTCTCCTGGGCATCCTGGAGCTGGGCATGGCGTACTGCAGAGTGTATTGCGGTAGGAAAGGTGATGTAGACTTGTTTAGCGGCAGATAAGGGTCAGGTGTGGGGAAGGAAGTATTGGCCACACATCCCTCATCCCTACCCTTTCCTATTGTTCTGCACTGGTTTCTAAATACAAAACCTGCTCTAGGGCCATGTAAGAAGCAGGGCAGGGCTTTGGTTTCACTGAGATGGAAGTAAAAGGAATAGGCAGGGAGTTCTTAGGCAAGGGAAGCTGAAAGAAAGGAGTTTCTGGAATAGAAATCAGAGGCTGCAGTATGAGAAGCCAAATTGCTTTTCAACAGACTGTATTGAGGTCACTGGGAAACAGCAGATCAACTTGCCTCTTTAAGAATGGAGACGTGTGCTGACCCAGTTTACAGTCACGTCCCCTGATTTTTTCCATTCACATTCAGATTCATATCCATGTTAGTTCCTTAAACCCAAACTCCTGTCCCCAGCACAAAGCAAGGTGATCTCAGATATTTGCAAATTCACACCTGTAGTAGAGCTCCCCTTCCATTCAAACCCAATTAAATATGTAAAGTACACATTTAATTGCCACAAATGCTCAGAAAAGAACAAAGACCTTTAGTCTGTCTTGCTTCAAAGGTAATCTGAAAAGTTAATCTTCAGCCAATAGCTGGAAACAATGTGGAAAAGTCCTCACGTATACACAAATTTAGGGATTATTAAAATTTTCATCCAGAAAGAAAAAGAAAAAATTTCTAAACCTAATGATATGCGATCTCCCGTGGAGAACCTAATTTTATACATTAATATTTCCAGTGTAAACATACTGCTCATTGTTGAACAGCTGCCTCTTTAAGGAACAGAGGAAAATCTGGGTTTATGCTGACTCCCACTTTCCTGAAATCAAGAGTCTTGTCTACACAACCAATGATGAGAAGGAGTGTGGTTAAGTGGAAAAAGAAAACTGAACCGACTACCAGAACTAGGGTCAGTGATCCCAAATCTGGCTTTCCATGTTAATTTATTATGGATTTGGGCAAGAGTTTTTCCCCCCATTTATTTTTTATTTTTATATATTCATGGGGTTCAAGTGCAACTTTGCTGCATTGATATATTGCATTGTGGTGAAGTCAGGGACTTAATGGCATCGGTTACTGGAGCAATGCGCATTGTACTCACTAAGCACCTCCCATCATCCACCCCCCAGCCCTCCTCCTCTCTGAGTCTCCATTGTCCATCAGTCCATACTCTGCTCTCGTGTGTACACATGATTTAGTTCCCACTTATAAGTGAGAATATGCAGTATTTGTCTTTCTGTGTCTCAGTTGTCTCGCTCAAGATAATGGCCTCCAGTTCCATACATGTTCCTGCAAAAGACATGATTTTATTTTCTTTATGGCTGAATAGTACCCCATTGTGTGTATATATCACATTTTCTTTATCCAGTCCTCCACTGATGGACACTTAGGCTGATTCTATGTCTTTGCTATTGTGAATAATGCTGTGATAAACATATGAATGTGGGTATCTTTTTTATACATTGATTTCTTTTTCCTTGGGTAGATACCCAATAGTGGGAATGCTTGATCAAATTATAGTTCAATCTTTAGTTCTTTGAGAAATCTCCATACTGTTCTCCATGAGGTTGTACTAATTCACATTCCCACCAACAGCATGTAAGGGTTCCCTTTTCTCTGCATCCTTGCCAACGTCTTCTATTTTTTGTCTTTTTAATAATAACCTTTCTGATTGATGTAAGATGATATCTCATTGTGATTTTAATTTGCATTTCTCTGATGATTAGTGATGTTGAACATTTTTTTCATATGCTTATTGGTCATTTGTGTTTATCTTTTGAAAAATGTCTCTTCATGTCCTTATGTCCTTAGCCTACTTTTTAACCATTTTTTTTTTTTATTGTTGCTGAGTTGTTTGAATTCCTGGTAAATTCTGGCTCTTAGTCCCCTGTCAAATGTACAGTTTGCAAGTATTTTCTCTCTCATTCTGCAGGTTGTCTGCTCACTCTGTTGATTGTTTCTTTTGCTGTGCAAAAGCTCTGTAGTTTATTAAGTCTCACTTGTCTATTTTTGTTCCTGCAGCCTGTGCTCTTGAAGTCTTTGTCATAAATTCCTTGCCTAAACCAATGTCCAGAAGAGTTTTTCCCAAGTTTTTTTCTAGTATTTTTATAGTTTCAGATCTTATATTTAAATTTTTACCCTTTTTTTTTTTGAGACAGAGTCTCACTGTGTTGCTCAGGCTAGAGTGCCATGGTGTCATCCTTGCTCACAGCAACCTCAAACTCCTGGGCTTAAGCGATCCTCCTGCCTCAGCC
>NW_012149519.1:850798-853201 GCF_000956105.1 Propithecus coquereli | reverse complement strand
CAATGACCCTGAAATATAATTGTCCAGCCTATTGACTATGGCCCTGGGAATGTAAACTGATCCCAAATTGATATTCAAGTCAATTTATCAAACTTTTGAGCCACACTAGATAGTTTATGCTAACAATGTGATTTGTGGTCGGGGCTGCGGGCCGTGCTGAATGGTTTTCCCTCTGGAGGGACTGACCTAACTGAGTAAGGCCAGTCATGTGGGTGCCCTGTGCCTATAAGACCAATCCCTAATAGAAACCCTGGATCAAGACTCAGGTGAGCTTCTCTGCTCAGCAATACTCCATATATGTTGCCACACATTGTTGCTGGAAGAATTAAGTGCTGTCTGTGTGGCTCCACTGGGAAAGGAAAACTGAAAGTGTATTCCTGTCTCTCTTGGACTGCTTTTTTGCTGGTTTAAATCTTTATCCTTTCATTGTAATAAACACTGTGAGTTTAACAGATTTTTTTGAGTTATGTGAATCCTTCTAGTGAATTGTTGAACCTGAGAGTGGTCTCGGGAAGCTCCATCATGGTTGTTTAGTAAAGGTATGGACTTTGGGATTGTCTACGTAGGTTTCAAACCTTACTCTAAGGCTTGCTGTGTGATCTTGATCAAGTTAGTCAATCAAATTGCTCCTCTATTTTTGCATAACAATACTAGCAGAATAACATCCACATTACAGTGTTGGTGTGAGGATTAAATAGATAATGTAAGAAAGATGCCTGGTATGCATTTGATGAAAGGTAGCTATTCTATCGCATTGGGTTAAGGGGTGGAGGAATACAAAAATTATTGAGAAATATTCTCCACCGGCTAGTAATCTAGTCAGGGGGAAAATCTTTGTCTTGAGGATTAGGAAGAAATTAGGTTATTTTCGACTTGGTCTACTCATTGTAGACTGATAATTGGTTCAGTCAGCCATACAAACTGTCCCTCCCACTCATGGGCACTGCTATCCTGGGGTAGGGACAGGACAGACAAAGAAGGAAAAGATTTTTCTACCCGGATCTAAAGATATATCTAAGATTTACATACATGCAATTATCCTATGTCTCTCTCTTTTACCAAAGCAGTAGTAGGAGGTGGACCTTCATCAGGGTATAGCTGGTCTTTTGTGACTCTTTAATTACTCATTCAAGACAACCCCAGATGTTCCTTTTAACCTTATTTTGCTTGAGTAACAACATTGGCATGCAGGGGGACACCATGAGATTGGCCTGTGCTTCCCCTTCTTTCCAACTCCCTACACACACACACACACACGCACACACACACACACACAGACACACTGGGCCAAGCAAAGCCCTGCCTAGGTAATGTCAAGGGAGGACATGGAGTTGAATCTGTGATATTAGGATAACAATTTGCAAACATCTAAGTCAGGCCAGATTATTTTTCATTTAAGGATTTCAATGAAAACTAGAACACATATACAATCTCAAGTTTACCACTGGGTGTATTTTCTAAGTCATTGTTTCAAACTGAAAATCTATTTTCCATGGAAATCATGTCATGTAATAGTAATTTTTTTAAAAGTTTGTTTTGTTATTACTGTAGTCAACATAGTCTTGCACTATTGCCAATATAGATGAACTTGGATTCTGTGTACTGTGTCCCTTGATGTAGCCTGGGACTCCCTTTTATTCTTTGCTCATCTTTGGGGACATGGTAGGAGACACTCTCCAATTCTAAGTCTAAGAGCCGGTGGTAGCTCTTACAGCTGTAACATGGCGGATTTGTGCGTAGTGAGTTCCAGGGGATTATGAGAAAGGAGCATATCAGTTAGGATGCCTTCAGAGGTCTTAAATAAGGAGAAATTTTATTATCTCACCTAGTCCAGGGAAGGACTATCCCAGTGGCTTAATTACGTTAACAAGGACCCAGACTCTAAGTTTTTATGCTTTGCTATTGCAGGAATTGACTTCATTTCTAAGCTGATAGCAAAACGAAGGAAAAGTTTTTCCAGAATTCTCTCAGCAAAATTCCCCTTATGTCTCATTGTTCAGAATTTGGTCATTAGTTCATTTCTGAGCCAATCAGTAGCAAAGAGTATGGAATTGCCATGATTTATAACATTATAATCTGGTCTATAATGGACTGGGTAGTCAATCCCAATGCTTATGTTAGGCCAGTGGCTGGTATAACCCCTGGCGATAGCTTTCAGTCTGTGGCCTTTTTTGAGGCTCCGGGACTGGCCCCCTTGCTTTCCTCTTCCACTGGTATTGTATCTTTCACTTGCTCACTGCGGCACAGAGGCACAGAAAGGTACAGAACAATGACAAATCTAAAAATTTTTCTTGCTCACCTGATCTTGAAGCACTTTTGAGATTTTTCATTTGAATTTTTAAATGATTTTTGTTATTTTATCTTATGGCTAATGACAATGAAAAACAAGTAAGTTAAAACACA